>NW_027498872.1:0-50869 GCF_021521415.1 Bidens hawaiensis | reverse complement strand
GATTAAAGGTATACATGTGTCTGGATCCATTCATACATGGTGACTTGGTTTACCTGAGGCCATGCGTATCATCAACACGCCTCTGGAAGTCTATAGGACTATTCAGAGAATGATATTGTGTATATGTTTAATTATACATGTACTTGGGGTAATTACAACCCATTGATTTGGGTGCCTAATGAATAGTCACAAAGGTATTATTGTTGATTTCACAATGGTATTGAAAATATTTTACAAAAGAGTCAACGTCATTCACCGACTGTGTATTTCCCCCACTTTTCAAAGAATTGGTAAATTTTAGAGCATATTGAAGATAAAATTAGAAGATTGGAGATATACTCATTAGATGTTATCTGATGGCTCAGATATTTTGAATCAAAAGTGATAATCATATTTTTAAAATACATGTATTTGGAACATCAAACGGGTATTTAAAACCCAAGTTTTCAATATAATAATATTTTATTCAAAGACTTCCACTAAAAGAACGTAACTCTAATATAATTACAAAACACGTACCAACTAGCATAGGCCCTAAGTCGGGGTGTGGCACATAACTTCAATATTTTTTCCAAGATCTTTTTGTTGGTTAGCTGCTGCTCCGCCATTTATTTCTGGACTTGAGTGAACAAAGAAAGAATATCATTGTTCGAAATAGCAATAGGGTCATTAACTTGAGTAAAAGGAGAGTAAGGCAAACCAGTAGATGTATTTTTTATGGAGTTATCAATTCTTCTTGGGGTTGTGGCATTGATGTAAGGGAATTGCTCAACCCCAAACTCGAAGATGGAGTAGATGGGCGAGTTTATTTATTTTAAGGTTATGATGGATTTGATTGAGATACCATTGGTGATAATTGGTGAATAGTGATGTATCACGGAAACAAATAATTGGATGTGTAAAGCACCATTTTCCCCACGGTGGGCGCCAAACTGTTTTTGGTCAAAAATTAACAAAGGATAATCAAGTAACCAAACTTTGTTTGTGAGGTAGGATCTTGCTTTAAAAAGCATGCATAAGGCGATGTGAGCGAGAAGCGACTCAAGGAGAGAACCTCGACGTTTTTGCCTACCCGAGGCGAAGCCAATTCAAAAAGCGAATGTGTTTTGCGCTTTTCTGTGAAGCGAAAAAGGGCGAGGTTTCGAAGGGTTTATGTATAAAAGGTAATATTATTTTCAACACATGGAACTAGATTATTTTCAACACATGAAATATGGAACTAGATTAGACTCTCGCCAAGGCAACATAATAATATAACTTTTCAAAAAAAACAAGAATGATAAGACATAAGAGCCACCTAAAGTTATGTCAATGTCATAAATATGGACTACACTCTCGTCAAGGCTAACTAATCTCGTAATTATTTGGAGAGATAATACAACATGCACATACTAACAACCTTGAATTGCATAAAGTAAACAATAAACGTGAAATTTCTTCAACTTATGAACATCATATCACGACTAAGTAAACTACATTTTTATGTTAATAAACCCTATATTCACATAAACAGTGACACGATAGATTCATAACTAAGACAACGGTTTTCTCAAACATATGTATAAGGATGAACGCATGTCCAACTTTCCTAAGCATTCAATCCTCATTTACCATTTATACAACATATATAAATCTATGAATAAATATTCTAACAATATACATTTTCAACATAAAATAGTGAAGATACCCACATGTTTCAATATGTCATCAACTTAAACAAGCATACACAATCATTAAATAACTTTCATGGCCTTGCTATAAACACCAACAACAAAAGTTGAACATAAATTGTCAAAACTCAATTAAGCTTCATCTAGTCCAAGTTATATGGATGTTGTGCCCATAAGATTTACAAAAACAGCACTAAAGCTTGAACAAACAAGAATAAACATGGTAAAGCAAGTGTTTTCAAACCAAACCAACCTAGAATGGCTATGGATCTTCAACTTAAGTTCAAATGCTTCAAGTTAATCTTGGGAGAAATTAGACTGGAAGTATTTTGTTCCAGTACTTCCACACTACAAATGAGCAGAAAATGAACTACAAATATATTTTGTAGGATATGCACGCTTGCCATTTTTAAGCATACCATGCATCACTTAGCACGGCAATACCACTTTAACACATGATCATGCATTGCCTTGCATGATCATGCTACTTTAGCACATGTGCGGGCCACTTTAGGCATAGTGTGTCACTTTAGCATACGATCACGCTTTGCTTCCTGAAAATTAAGCTTTTTAAGATCTTGTTTGGAAAAATCAGGCAAACCATGTCATATTGATATGGCATGACCATGCATAGCCCAAATCCTCTAGACTTCAATAATTTCTTTGTTTTTTTTCTTTTTTTAATCGTAGTGTGGTCACCCAAACCTATATATTCAAATAAAAACCAAACAATTGTCAGTTTAAACGAATTTGTCAAAAAAATATGCGTAAAATGAGGGATAATATATATTGTTAACTAATGTAACATAAAGTGTACATATTTTAGCATCGAATTATATTTATTTAAAGACAAAATAGTAAAAGACGTCCTTTATGTTTAATCGTTTTTTCAATAGTCGTCCTTTAGCGAAAGAAATAGTAGAAAACATACTTCATGTTTCGAATCCCTTTCACATTACGTCCTTTAGCACTAACTCCGTTAGTTTTTCTCGTTAAATATGGTCATGTGCAATGCACATGAGGGTAGTTTTGTAATTTTACATACTTATTTAGTAATATTAAAACTAAAATAATAATATTAAAACCAAACAACCACAATCACCACCTGCCCTCACCACCACCACCCGCCCTTGCCACCACCACACGCCTTCAATACTGCTTAACACAAACACCACATGCCGAGTTCCACCACCACCAATGGTCACCAGTAACAAACCCTAATTTCTTCCGACCCCATTAATAACAGACCCACTGGTGGTGACATGACGGAAAAGGGGAAGAACAATAACAGACATATGTCCATCATCTCTGATTTAAAATCGGTGGATTAAATCAATGATTTGTGATCCTCAGATCTGCCCCTTTTTGAACGGATTATTTCATCCAAACACCATCATCCCTACTATCACCAACCAAACAACCATCACCACTCACCACCTGCCGTTGCTTCTACTTGCCGCCGCCTCCACCTGCCGCCGCTATTACCACTCACCACCTATCGCTTCCATCTGTAACTCCAACAAATTAAAAACCCTAAATCCACAATAGTCATCATAATTACAAAATCAACACCGAATTTAGCCCAAATTCATCTACACCCATCGCCGGTAAACATTACCACCGTCGCCGGTGACCACCACCAACCCTTTCTTATCTCTTTGTCTACCCAAACCGACACCGTTGATTGGAATTTTAGGTTTCCGCTGGAGGTTAGGGGTGGAAATACGAGAATGGTGGTGATGTCGGAGAATATAAGAATGGTTTCTTATCTCTTTGTCTACTCAAACCGACATCGTTGATTGGAATTTTAGGTTTCTTCTGGAGGTTAGGGGTGGAAATACGGGAACGGTGGTGATGTCGGAGAATATAAGAATGGTGGCGGCGGTGGTACAGTTCAGATGGAGGTGTAGGCGGTGGCTTTGGTAATGAGGATTCAGAGAGGGAGAAGATGGAGAGATAAAGAGAATGGGGTCGAGGTAGGAGTGGGGGTGGGGCAGTGGGGAGGCATTTATTTTTAAATATATTAATGTTTTTATTAAATAAATTGTAAATTTACAATAATACCCTCATGTGCATTGCACATGTCCAGATTTAACGAGAAAAATTAACTGGATTAGTGTCAAATAACGTAATATGAAAGGAATTCAAAACATGAAGTATGTTTTCTGCCATTTCTTTCTCTAAAGGACGACCATTGAAAAAACGATTAAACATAAAGGACGTCTTTTAATGTTTTGTCTTATTTAAAACTCCATGCAAATTCGTTATATTTGCTACTATTTGAGTTGTTTGCGAATTTGCAGGTATGGGCGTCCGTCCGAAAAAGAAATGAAGAAAAGATGGCATTCCAGGACAAATATTTGATTCTGCCCAGATATGCACGACCGTACCAGGGAAAGGCACGAGTATTCTGAGCCAAGAGCCAATACACGAGCCTTGCACGAGCTAATGCCGAGCCAAGTGACTGAGCACGATCATGCCACATGCGGGCACGATCGTGTGTTGCCGGGCAAGAGAGCCAGTGCATGCAGATGCACTAGATTGTGCTGATCAAGACACGGGCATGATAGTACCATTTGCAGACACGACCGTGCCAAGCCCGAGCCAACCAGACCGTGCACGAGGTAGTGCAGCAGCTGTCAAGAGTTTCTAGAGACGCACGATCATGCCATGGGCGTGCACGGTCGTGCCAGAGCTCGCAGAAACTTTATTCCATGAGTGAAACTACAAATCTGGTCGGCCAAAAGAAAAACATTTACTTACTAAATCAATGCACGACAGTGCACTTTTAGTGCATGGTCATGCACTTTTCCAGACAGCTTTATAAACACTTAATTTCCTTCATTTTTTGTGTGGAGTCTTGGGTATTTCACTCTCAACTAGTGCAGAAAATTGAAGGTGTTTCCAGGAGAGTTTGAAGGCTTTCATCAACTACAAGATCTTCCATTCCATTTTTCAATCTTTACTTGATATTGGTTTGTATTTACTTGTTCAAGAACATGTTTTGTAAGCTATATTTGAGTTTTATTTTAGTTGTATCAAGCCTTATGGGCTAAATACTTTTACTATCTAGACAATGTTAAAGCTTTTACTAATGTGATACTTTATCTATGCATGATATTGGTAAATTGGTGTTCTTTCAAGATTATGTTGAACTTATGAGTTAATATTGATGGTTCTCATGCTTGTTGGAGTTGAATAGATTTGTTAGTTTTACAAATGCTTGAATATTCATGTTAAAAAACTATGTTTTAGGTGTTTGTTTGTATACTTTGAATGTTTATGCTTGATTTGTTTATATCTCTATGTTAGGAATAACTAGTGAAAACTAACTTGATTGTAAAATTATTGATAAGTAAACCTAGCACTTGATGTCGGAAAATTGATGAGTATTGTTATGATTCTTGACTCGGTGATGACTTGCTGGTTAAAGATTCATAAGTTGATGTTGATATCATAAGTTTGGCTGGATTAATATAATTTTAGGTGGCTAGAATGTTTGTTCATGCTAGCTTTCCTTCGATTATAAGACTTTGTTGTTTTAACAAACAACTTAGTCGATGTTTATCTCTTGATTGAAAACCCATCATTTTACTTATCTGTTAGTATTAGGTTGTTTGATTATAATCTAGTATTTATTTTTAGATTAATTATGTTTTGCCATGTCATTGTTACTTTATAATCTAGGTAGTCTTTTGGATTAATCGTTCTTATGTTACTTGATTTGTGTTATTTGTATACTAGTCTAGTTGGTTAAAATTTCGAATCAAGATTGGTTGTTCGGTTAGTCATTTTCAAAGGTTTAGTACTAGAAAATTACCATATCCATGGATTGGCACTCGGTTCTTGCCGACATTTATTACAAACGATAGGTACACTTGTCTTTCGTGTATGGTTTAGTTTTAGGTGAAAACCTATTTTAAAACCCGATTTATGTGAAACTTTTACTTAAATTTTTATATGCATATTCACATACATACTAGCATGTATATTTGTTCACATATCAAAATTATTTTGTGATTGGCTTTTTAAGAATTATTTTTCATATCATACATCGATAGGTTTAAATGTGTTTTAAGTAACTACAAATCAGTTAAGAAGAAGACCGGATTAAAAGAGAAAAGAAGAAAATGAAGACTTTGTGTATTTTAGTAATGTCGTTATTACTGTCGCTATTTATAATAAAGGCACTAGGTAGTGTTTCATATTGTTAATAATTTGTTTGTAATATGCGATACTAGGTAGCGTCGCTACAAACTACCTAGTATCGCTACTTAGGAAATGGCATTTTTCAACAAGTATAAATAGGCATATATTCTTGTTTCGGTTAGACGTTTGGTTAGACTTTTGGAGTAAACTCTCTTGCTTTGGTGAACTTGTAGCCGGTTTGTGATAAATTAGCAAGAATTTCGTTGTAATCATTTTTGTGTTAGTTCATTTGGTGTCCATACTTGGTCAAATAGACTATGGTTAGTCGAGGGCTGAAATATATTGTTTGTATTGCCCATAAGCATGAGTGTGTATGCATGGTGTTTCATACGTCTAGTTTACTTCACATAAGCATGAGAATGTCCATACGTATGGTGGCCAATGAGTAGGCTTACTCATGCGTATGAGTGTACAATTCTGGCCATTTTTGACACTGATTAACGTTTTGTTTGTAGCGTTACTCTGCCGGATTTTTCTCTAGATGATAACCACCACGAGGTGCAAATCATGGTGGATCAGCCAAACCGAGTTTGTATGTATGTACATACGTAGGCACGTATGTATGAACTATAAATCATTCGGTTATATTCTACAAGTAATCATTTGACTCGATTTTCATCTCATACTTCACAATCTGAATCATGTTAGCGACTTGTTCATGGCCTTATTAGTGTTTAATTTTAAGCTTTGTCTTATTAATATGAAGTATGGTTGATTAGTTGTTCGGTTTTGACTCGTCTTCATCTTTTTCTCTACTTTTAGATCTAGAATACCTAATAAATTGGCATTTCTAGGATCTGAGTTTGTTTGAATCAAGTTTGCACTTGATCTAGGAGATAAACGAACTTATAATTATATTCACTTGCATACATCTCACTTTTACAAAAGCTATATTTGCCACCTTACTAAAGTTTTAGTAGTGATATGTTTAACAATTTTTTAAATATAATAACATAAATATCTTAACCTTGAATAAAAATAATATATTGATAAGTTTAATATTTTAAGTTAACCTTTTTGACAAGTTGGCATGCACAAGAGACCTAGGTATCTTTTTAGTTTTTAAAACTTTGATTTAACAATATAGTTGGAAAGCAAGAGTGGGCATACGTCTAAAAAGGAATTCCATTCAAATATCTTCCTTATCTTCAATCAACCTGGGCTGGGGTATGTTGTAGGGCAAATCAAACAATATTATCAAGTGTAATGATACAGCCACCATTACAAAATTATTTATTTTTTAGAACCTGAACGTTGAAAGAGACAAAACAAGCTTCCTAATTTGTGTGTTTTATCTGGTTGAAATTGATTTAACTTAAATAACTTATATTATTATTTTATAAATATATTATAATATTATATACATTAACCCTAATCCAGACATGTTCTAAACTCGACATGTTCTAAACTATGTAATCAATACGAGACTCGTGCAACCTGTTTATCTATATAGACTAAAACAATTGGTGGGTAATAAAAGAGTTTCTCGGTTGTAATAAGTTATATATGATTTAGTTACAAATTTGTAAACAGGTTAAAAGATTAAACTTATAAATTATTATTACCATATATAATTAGAAAGTTTGGTGCCGCAAGTGCCATGGCTACTTGACGGCACCGTATTAGTCGGTGATTATTTTTTAGTTTAGTTACCATAATAAACGTAAAGGAAATCGGCCAAACGTCAATTTTTATTTTGTTTTAGTTCCGGGACCATAACAAATCTAAAAGGAACCGACTGAGTTTGCGCAGACTTGCGGCCTTATTTAAATCTCATGACCGACAACGCTACCGACCAACCCCCCCCCCCTCCCTCTTGGTGGTTTATGTTTTATATTTTTTTCATTTTTTTAGTTCCGGTACCGTAAGATACGTAATCAAAATCGACCGAATTCGTTTCAAGTTACCGCCTCAATGCCTGTGACTGACAACGCGTGGGTTTTACCACCGCTAGGGTTTGCCACCAAATAAATATTGTCTTAAATATTTTTTCTTATATGTTAATGTTTTTATATGTTAACTTGACGAATTAATTTTTTGGGTTTAAACCCTCAAATTTTACCAGTGGTGTCCATATCGTAACGAACGCAATCGGTACTGACTGAATTCATGTCAACTTATTGTCGTAACGCTCGGGTTTTACCAACGCCCGAGTTTCAACGCTGGGGTTTTGCCGGCTGTCCCGACGCAACACACCGGGTAGAAAAACTAGTTATATATTATTTATTATATCACGAGTTGGCCATGCTATTTACAGAACAACTCGAACACAACCAAGTTGTTAAATGGGTTAGTCGGCTCAACTCTACAACTCAGACCAGTTTAACCCAAACTAATATCTAATTATTTTTTGTGTGTATTTTGTGTCATAAAAGAATATTTTATAGAATGAATTTAGTATATCATAAAACGAAATTTTGGACCGATCCTAAACAATCATAACCAATGGTTGAGTCATCAAAAATTACAAATGGAAGACGTAATGCACTAAATTAGGTAACGAAAATCTTTATTTGTTTAGTTTATTCATTGTTTGCTGAAATTAAAAATCATTAATAGAAGATAATAAAGTTGATTAAAGCATCCTCCCACTTTTTTATGTTTATGTATTTTTAATAAAAATGACACTTATACGTTATGTTAATACTCTTGTACCTTCACTTTATGTATGTACTCTTTCTTGTACCATTTTCCAATTAATGCTTTCTTTCCAACTATTTGTGTGTGTCCCAACACATGGCACCACTTAACTACAATAATTTCAATCATTACCAAAGTTTCATAGCCAAACAAGTCATCAATAAAAACAAATTTAAATAAATGATTGCTGAGATATTAATCATTCATAAAATGAAAAATAGGTTTTTACACGGAAAATTATTATACATAAGAGCATGTACAACGTGTAGTACGTGTACCAGATCTCGAGGTCCGAAAGGAAATTATGCACGCGACATGGGAGGCGGACGACAGCGTTGACTGTGGGCAGTGACGGAGCCACATCCAAGATATCGGTTTCATCTTAACCCAATCTTTTTTCGGTTTATATATAGCCTATATTACCATGTTATCAAGCAAACCTTTTTTTTTTACGAACGAACCTATTATCATTTTAAAAAACTATTCGAACACATTGGTTATAAAAATTTTAATTAAAAAAAATTAGTAGTTAAGTTTATTTAATAAAAGATAAAATGCTTTATAAAACCTATAAAATTACTAGATAAAATTAAAAATTGGCCAATAAGGCACTAACCTATATATAGATTAAAACAAAAGCCCAAAATATTTAGTAGAATGGCCAATAAGGCTAACTTAATTAACACTTAACAAAAAATAGCTGAAAAAGAAAATATCAATCATAGCAGCGATCATCAAACTTCGAGTTTTTCAACTCTGGTTTCGATTATTCGCTAATCGCTGCAACTTTACATGCGTCTACTTATGATTTTACTTGTCAATAGTTCCCACTCGAGTCATCCATCTATTTTTCTTTGACTTTCATTTTCAAATAATAAAATCCTATGAGTAATAAAAACAAGGTTATTTTTTGTTTAAATTTATTATAGAATTATATTTATGTTAATCATTTATAATTATTATGTACTATTAGAATTATGTGCAATATGTTTACGTAAATGTGTTTACAATTATCAATGATTTTGTATTTTATTGAATGTTAATGATATACTTTGGTTATGATTGTGATATTATATTTTATTTATCATACTCGACCCGACTCGAAAACTTTGACGCCGTAAAAGATTCGAGTACCGAAAAATCTAGAACCCACAGAAAACAGTTCATGTCTCTGGCACTGGCTATATATGGGAGGGGTTCTGGTTGGTCGGTTCTTTCATTGAAGACTGTGGAGCGTATAATGAGGGAGCGGTTGGCTCTCTCACATTATATATATATATATATATATATATATATAATGAAAACTCACTTGAGTTGTGAAACCCGTGAAAACCTTATGTAACATTGTTTTTTTTTTACACACGTAATATATGTTGTAACATTTAATACAAAACATCGAAAACTAAAAAAAATTGTTTTGCTATTTTTTAACATTGTTTTACTAATTTTTATATATGTTTTCAGGAAAGAGAAAAGGTTATATTTATATTTACATTCTTTATTCACTTTAATTGTAGATCACAAGATTCAAACTTTAATTAAAAACATGTGGTTGAGAATAGGTTTTTAGAATTTTCACAACTCAAGTAGGTTTTCATTCTAGCCCTTCCCTATATATATATATATATATATATATATATATATATATATATATGGGAGAGGATCAATAGAAAACTCATCTTTAAAGAGAAAATTTAAAAACTCCTAAAGAATTATTTTTAATTAAAAATAAAAAAATAATTTCAAATTTATGTTTTTGCTATTATTCTTATATTTTCTTACCCTTTACTCAAAAAAATAAAAAAAAGTAGAAAAATAAAAAAACCCGCTGTAATGCACATACATATTACTATGCGATACCGTTGTATTACACATGTGTATTACTATGTATTTTTGAGTTTAATTGTATATATATATTCAGTATTTTGAGTTTAATAGGTTACCGACAAGGTTTTTTTTTGAACCAATAACAACATATAAGAATAATGGGAAAAAAAGAAACTTCAAAAAAAAAAATTAAGTTAAAAATAGTTTTTAGGAGTTTTTAAGTTTTCTCTTTAAGAAAAGTTTTCATTAGATCCCACCCCTATATGTGTGTGTGTGTGTGTGTGTGTGTGGTAAGAATCCTAAGAGAACCCTTGGCAAATTGAGAACTTTGAGAACCATTTTGGACCACTAAAAAAATCTCTATAAAAATATTTAAAAAATTATAAAACAGAAAAAACGTAAATTTTTAAAAACTAAAAAAATTAAAATTCTTATATTTCATGCCGGTTTCATTAAAAAAATAATAATAAATAAAAATGAAAAAACCAAAAAAAAAGTTTTTTTTAATTCGTGTTATACCTATACACATATGTATACTTTCATTTAATCTCTAGTTTACGTAATGTACACATATTTACATTAGGATTTACCTTAAATTATACATATGTGTATAAAAAAATATGTGTGCATATATATACATATTATACATATATGTACTAAAAAAATAAACCGAAAAAAAAGTTTTTTTTAATTCGTGTTATACATGTACACATATGTATACTTTCATTTAATCTCTAGTTTACGTAATGTACGCATATGTACATTATCATTTACTTTAAATTATACATATGTATATAAAAAAACATACGTGTACATATATGTATGTACATATTATACATATATGTATAATTTAGCTAAACCAAGAATTTTTATTTTTTCATTTTTTTAGAAACCGGGATGATAAATAAGAGTTTTGGTTTTTTTACTTTTTTTATTTTTTATTTTTTTTTTTGCTTTATGATTTTTTTTTATTTTTGGGTTTTTTGTGGTCCAAAATGGTTCTTATAGTTCTCAATTCCTAAAAAGTTCTCACATGATCCTGATCCTAAATATATATGATAAGTATATAATGAAAGCTCATTTGAGTTGTGAAAACCATATGTAACATCGTTTTTTTACACATGTAATATATGTTGTTACATTTAATACAAAATATCAAAAAATAAAAAAGAATGTTTTGATATTTTTTAACATTTTTTACAAACTTTTATATATGTTTTCAGGAGAGAAAAAAATTATATTTATATTTACATTTTTTATTTACTTTAATTGTGAACCACATGTTTTAAATTTTAATTAAAAACATGTGATTGAGAATGAGTTTCTAAAATTTTCACAACTCAAATAGATTTTTATTATAACTAAACCATATATATATATATATATATATATAACGTTTTAGTAATTTTTGTAGTATGTTTATAGAGGTTCGGTGTTATAAAAAAATTAGAGGTTTTTAGAAAAATTTAAAATCTGGTATGATATTTTGTGTAAGTCTAAGTTATGGGTGCTCTATGTGGTGACGTAGAGTGTTTTGTTAGTTTTGTTAATCTTACTAATTTTGCCCAAACATTATTAATTTATGTTTTAGAAAGGCAATAGTCAAAAATAGATAAACGTGTATCCTAACAACATTTGTGAATAGTTCACGATCCTAAGTGCCATGAATACAGCCATGCATGTATAAACAAATTGTTGGGCTAGTATGATTTATGGTGACTACTTTAATTTTATTTCAATTATAATAAACAAGTTTTAGTTAACATTTGGAAATGAATACGTGTTTTGCAAGTAAAAGAAGGTACAAGAGAATTAAGAGATCACACAAGACATGTACAATAGGTCAGGTTACGTACACTTAAGGCTTTACACCAAATGTTAGTGGATGTGGTCATATGGTGCAAAAGTTTATATAAAATATAGAGTGATGTTTGCCGCGTCAATTTTAAATTTATAAAAATGATTTTAAAAATTCAATTACTTTAAGAAACAGGATCAAATACATTTTATTCTTAACATGATAACAGTGAGAACCAATTTGCTGTTATTATTATGTTTATTTTTATAAGTGTTTTCTGTTATTTTTTGTTCATATTTGCTAATTTTCGATTATGAGACGTTATAAATATTTGCTTATTTATATTTTGTTGTTATTATTATAATTTTTCTTTTGCTGATATAAATATATGTTGGTATTTGCTGTTATTATTTTGTTATTGATTTTGATTCTTTTGTTGTAATTTTTAGGTTTTTTCTTTGTTATTACAAATAATTGTTTATGTAGATTGGTATTGTAGTTGATATTGTGTATTACGTTTTACTTTTTTTATAAATTGGTATTATTTTCTACGTTCTCATGTTAAGACTAAAATGCATATGAATCTTTTCCATTACTTTTATACCTAGGGTAAGAACAAGATACTGATTTATGGACACGATGTCTATCTTATGAGCCTAAGCGTTTATTAATATTTAAATTAATAATTGATTTGATTTTTTAGAGGCAGGGCCACCTTAAGAGGATCGGGTTCAAGCGAACCCATACTTTTTTTGGTTTATGTGATACGTTATACTACTGAAATTCTATTGATTTTTCAAATCCTCTATAAATAATAAATGGAGAGTAAAGAACAAGGTGCCTGGATGTGAGTTCGAAACTCTGGCTAGTCCGTTTTTATTTGGTTTTCGGTCAATTCTAACTCCCATTTTGTAACTTAAAAAAAAAACTTACAACTCCTGAATTTTTTTATACAAATTATATTTGTTTATGTCGATCTAGAATATTCTTCCATGCTTAAGTTCTGAAAGGTCGATCAAATATATTCTCCAATCGAAATGTTATGTTTTGTTCCTGATATGTTTTATTTATTTGAAACTTTATGTTATATATCTTTTTTATGTCTTCAACATCAAAAATATTTTTACTCAATTATGGAAGTGACAGTTTGTAAAAAAAAAGAGAATATTGGCCTCATATGATCCTAACTATTGTTCATTGGCAAATATAAGGACCAACTATTGAAATGACAAAATATAATCCCAACTACGCTTGTGGGTGGAAAATTAACGGGAAGTTAACCTTCCGTTAGTTTTTGTGACGTGGCTGCTGAGTTGCCACGTAATTGGCTGACGGGGCTGCTGACGGGGATGCTGACTGGTATATTAATTAAAAAAACATACATATAAAATCAAAACCACCTGGGATCGTTATCCTCATTGTATCCTCATCGGAAACCCTGCAACACCTCCGACCACCGTCGGCCGGCCGTCTGCACCAACACCGGCCGCTCACCTGCAACAAGACCACGACTACTAGACGTTGGGAGGAAAGAACGGTGAGGTCATAGATGCGTTCGTCGGGAGAAGATTATAGACGACGACGGGAATCGCTGAGAGATAAGAAAAAATACGTTTTCAACTTCAATTCCAATTTTCATTTCAAATTCATACATTTTTTAATCGAAATCAGCAAAAAAACTACTAAATTTATTTTCGATTTGTTAATTTAATAAACGAATCGAGAGAACGGATTATGTTGAAATTCTTTCATGGTGTGGTGGTATTGTTGATGAAGAAGCAATACACTGGGGTTGTACAGTAGTGTTATTGCAGGTTTCAGGTGGCGGTGGCCGGTTTTGGTATAGATGAACGGCTGACGGTTTAGTCTAGTCATCCTCATTAATTTTATCTATATGTTTTTTTAATTAATATACCAGTCAGCATCCCCGTCAGCAGCCCGGTCAACCAATTACGTGACAACTCAGCAGCCACGTCACAAAATCTAACGAAAGGTTAACTTCCCGTTAATTTTCCACCCACATGCGTAGTTGGGATTATATTTTGCCATTTTGATAGTTGGTCCTTATATTTGCCAATGAGCCATAGTTGGGATTATATGAGGCCAATATTCCAAAAAAAAAAAACAAAGAATTCGGATTTAGCAAAAACCTGAATTGCAGGACTCTAATTTTTTTAGGTATAATTAATCATGGGTATGCTTAGAAAATTAAATTTAAGTTTCAAAATTAAATAATCACATTAATAAAAATGGATGAAAGTATAACTCATGGGTCAAACAATTTTCACCCATGTATAGCATGGATTAAGGAGAAGAGAGATTAGAAGTTTAGAAAAAAAATTTAATTTAGAATTGAATGTGGTTAGGACACCTAAGCATCATTATTTTTGTTTATTAAAAGAGTAAGATAAGATTAGCATTACAACTCTACTTCATACTTAAATATTTCAGAATTGCAAGTTGCACGTTGTAACTCTCCGGGTATCTTTTTCTTGCTAAAATCTATAGATTTGCTTACTATTAATGAGGTGATATGATCCGGCCCGACCCGACCCGGTAAAAAAGTTTACAGCGTAGACTGAAAATTACGAATTCAGTAAAAAAATTTTCTGTCTTCGTCACTGTGAATTTTAATAACTATATTTATGATGTCTACTGTTACAGTTACAAATAACAAATAGTTTTTATTAATTTATATAAATATAAACGAACCATGCTTAGTTATGATAGTCAGTATGGGGAGATTAGGATTTCGAGTTCTAAAGGGGGAATGTTGTGACCCCACAGGATTAGGAATGTCGTTTGTTAAATAAAAATGTTATGATAATCAGCTATATGGCTATATTTATCAAATCTCATTAGAAATTACAATGGTTTATTTAAGAGAAATTACAAACTTTGTCCTTTTAAATTATTCAATTATGAAATGGTACATTTTTTAAAATGACTTTCACTCTTTATCTTTAATAAGGATTTTCATCTATGTTTTAGACTTTACGTTAACGAATGTTAAGTTTTTCAGTTAATTCACCCCATATGCATTGCATGTGAGAGCATTTTAGTCTTTCTACCCATTAAAGGGGTTTTAAGAAAACAGTAACAAAGTAAAATGGTATAAATAAATATATTTAATCAGGTTTACATAAATAGCCATTTACTTGGTAGAAGGACTTAATGCCCTCATTTGCAATGCATATAGAGTAACTTAACTGAAAAATTTAACATCGGTCAGTGTAAAGGACTAAAACCAAGACAATAATACATATTAAGAGTGACAGTTATTTTCAAAAAGGACAAATTTCATAATTTGACTAATTCAAAAGAACAAATTTATAATTTTCTCGTTATTTAACTAACAATAGTTAAAAAAAATTCTAAAATTGTCTATAAAAAATAATAGACATATAATAAATCATTTAAACAAATCATAGATGGCCCTATCTTCAGTGGAATGAAGACTACTGTCGAAGTTTGATAAAAACAAAATTTTTTTGACGATGAAAGTAATAAATGACATCAAGGTAATGTCATTTCTTTGGCCGTGTAATCGAAAGAAGAACATCGGCATAAAAAGAGAAATTGTGTTATTTTAGCTTTGTGAATTTTTCATTGTAGCTTATTTGAATGTTTAGGTTGTTTGGGTTTTGAAGTTTGTTTTCTTTTATCTTAGGTCCCTTGCGTCTTGTAAATGTTTATTTTGCTTCTTTTATAAAGTTTGGCCTTATTATTAAAAAAGCGTGCTAAATTTATTATCTTTTGTAAAAATCAAATTAACCGAACCATTTATAACAATCTTTAGGTTTTGTTCCGGGCTCATAAACTAATCGAACCAATCTATGCGCCCCTATAACTTTAGATTGGCACGTGTTTCTTTTTTGTTTGGTTATCAACATATATATAAGTAGATTTTATTCCCCGTATTACGGGGGTTGTTTTACATTATTCGTTTTTAATATTTATATATGTATATTTGGATTTTAATTTTATTTATTGTAAAAAAGTTAATAATTAATATACTTGAGGTTTGATGATAAAATGGTTTCACAAATAAATGATATGTTATAATCTGGTTTAAAAGCTATCTGGGTTTGGTGATGCTCATTAACCGCTTATTTTCTTTATTATAAAATTGTTTCTTAATTATAAATAATATCTTTTTTTAAATAAAGGATATTAATTTTTAGTATATCCCTATTTTATAGGATTTTCATATCAAATATTTGATGAGATTAATTTTTAATATAATGAGATGTTATAACCCGTTTAAGAGCTATCTGAGTTTGATGAGACTTTTACCCGTGAATTCGGATCAAATGTGTGAGAAACCTTCATTTACAAATAAAGTAATCTGATAGCTTAAGAGAATGGTTGTTTTATATTTTATGTTTTTTAATGTTTATTTTTTGGATTTTAATTTTTTTTATTGTAAGAAAGTTAATAATTTTAGTATACTCCTATTTTGTAGGATTTTCATATCAAATAATTGGTAAGATTAATTTTTAATTTAATGAGATATTATAATCCGTTTAAGAGCTATCTGGTTTTGGTAAGACCCATACCCATGAATTTGGTTAAATTAGTGAGAGACATCCATTTAAAAATCAAAAAATCTGGTGGCTTTTATAAAAGAGGGGAGCGACCACATCGCAATACATAGGAGTTTTGGGTTTTTGTTTATATATATTATAGATAGATAGATTGTTGGCAAGATATAGTTTTGCCTAATTCACTTCCTAAGGTTTGGATATTATTTTGGTCACGTTATTTTCAGACTTTCCTATTTTCTTTTCATACGTTTCTATCTAAAACTAGATACAATATTTATCAAGTCAAGTTTCACTCCATTAATAGTAACCAAAGTCCGTTTATACCAATGGAACCAAACGAGTGACGGCTCAATGATTTTTAAGTCCTAAAGCGAAGAAAATATATTGAAGCCCTTTTTGTTAACAAGGCAAATTAGAAATAAATAATTCTAACTTTTGTGTATTGGCTGATAATAATGCCAACTTTAAAAATCACTATCAGCGGTCCCGACTTTCAACTATTTTTGTCTCGATGGACCTCTGTTAAAGAACATTTAATGTCGTTATGTTTTTCTCCGAGTTTCAAACCGATGTTTTAGGGCTTTTGATCGAATGAATGATACGAGTCGACTGATGTAAACTTATCTTGAAACGGTGATTCAAGCGACGAAACAATGTTTCATTTCGGGTGTTTGAATTTCCAAATAACTAAAATCAAGTAATTTGAATCACCGTTTCGAGATAAGTTTTACATCTATCGAATGGTATCGTTCTTCTAATCAAAAGCCCTAAAAAATCGGTTTGAAACTCGGAAAAAACTTAACGGCGTAAAGTGTTTTTAACCAGGGTCCATTGATACAAAAATAGTTTAAAGTTGGGACCGCTGGCAGTGATTTTTAAAGTTGGGATTATTATCGGCCAATACACAAAAATTAGGATTATTTATTTCCAATTTTCCTTTTAACAAAAATGCTATGAAGCCTAATCCTTTGCCTAGGTGTAACACCCGTTAACTCTGGTTTGAAGAACTAAAGCTTGTAGAGTATGTATAACTCTCGGGACTTAACCGACGTTTCTCGGAAGCCTTCACGTCATCCCGGTACGTTAAAGAACCTAACCATTCCTTCCATTTTGCCTTACACTTGAATCTAGAAGGACTAGAGTGTAATATCTTAAGTTATAACATAAAAAAAAAATAAAACCCTAGCCCCCCTATAGCTGTGCGATCGGTAGAAGCAACCAAGGAGGAGACCACCGATTTTCTTTTTTTCAGTCAACTTTAAGCCTTAAAACTTCAATTCAAGGTATGTACTAATATTCCCCAAGTTTTTTTCACGTTAATTGACCCTCATATTGCGCGTATTGATCGAAAAAACGTCATGTTGTAGGCTAACCGGGTGGCTGCCCAATTGAGCGTTTCCGGGGCTGTTTCGAGTGAGGCTTTCGCATCAAAATCCCACTAGGTATGACATGTACATCATATTAAAATTTCGTGGTCATTGGAGGTGTTTAGGTCGGTCAATCTATTTTAGATCGAAAACTAGGGTTTATCGGGTGTAGAATTGCAAATTGTTGAGTTTGATGCGTTAGTTGATCGGGTGACCGACCGATTCAGTTTGTGCAGCTCTAGGGAGGTTTAAGGGCTGTGGAAAAATTATTTTTTTGGTGCTCGGGGCTGTCGTGGTTAGTGCTTCGTCAATCGAGTCGGCGGTGCGTGAATTTCCGTTTAAATGTTAAAGTAAGTGTTGTAAAAAGGAACCGTCAACCCTATCAACTCGGGTGACATAATTATGATGAATGAAAAGAGGTAAGACGGTATTTGGTCCATTCGGGGCTGATTCGGTTAACAAATGGTTTTAAGGATTATTTCACGCGCATTCGACCCGATTTGACTATCTTTGGGCCTTGGGCCAAGTTGTTGGGCCTTGGGCCAAAGTGTTGGGCTTGTACGACCATTAGGCTAGAGTGTTCCTACAGTCTAGTTTAGTAACGCGTTATGTATAATTTATAGGCCCTTGCTTGTGATTTTGCCCTTAGGAACTTCCTAGCTCGTTGCAAGTATTCGATCGATCTCAGGTGAGTTCATGATGCTCCTTTTACTCATTTTACTTTTGGGCTAGCATGCGCACCTAAATGTTTTCTTACTTGATGAAATGTTTTTAAAATGATTTTATACAGGCTTGCTAGTATATGGTAAGCCTTGGGATGTTAAATATATATATATATGTATATACATTATTTCTTGGCCTCTATTTGGCGATGTTGTAGTCGTTTCGACTACTGATGTTGTGTATGCCTACTTCGTGTTTGCATGCACTGATGTTACGTGTTTGGGTTGTACGTTTGCTCAACCCTGATGTTATACGTGGATGTTATATATATATATACTGTTATGTATATAGGGATGTTATTGAATGGATGTTTACATATACATTTGTATACGTATGTATGAGGATGTTCAAGTTCGATAATGATGACTAGATGGATATACCCTTTTACTTTTAGAAAACCTTTGGTATGGCTATCACGATTTTATTACTGATATCTTTTACTTAAAACTTGAACTCACTCAGCTCAAGCTGACTTTGTGTGCATGTTAGTGTAAGTTTCAGGATTTGGAAGAGGATGCCTTATCGCTTGGACGTGCACGAAGCTACTTGGATGGTGAAGGGCATACTGGAAGGAAGAATTGTTTATGAATATTTTATTTCAAGGAAACTTATAAAAGTTATATTATTTTGGTTCTTGGGCAAAATTCCTGAGTTTTGGGAACTTATTTCATTTTTCATGTTTTCTGAAAAATTTATACTCTGATACGTTTGTTTTAATGGAAGAAACGGTTCTTAAGTTTATTAAATTTTACGAGTGTTTGAATGATTACCAACTGTGGGGTTCCCGGGGTTCGGGGCCTTACAAGTTGGTATCAGAGCCTTGGTTCGAGGGATCCGAGCATCCCCGAATGCTTGGACTCGAACTGTAAGAAAAGAGACCAGTATGCCCGCCGCAAGTAGCTGCACGCCAAGAGGTAATTTTAAATTATTTAGTCATTCCTTTACATTTAAGATTTCCCTTATGTGATTAACTGTTAAGTGTTAGATAGAGTGCTAATATGGTTATGGGCCGGGGGTGATTATGACGGGCGGGTAAAGTAAACGACTAATCACACTTGATCAACGTCATTAGCAGTTTACCCTTACCTTACATGTTCTAAATGCCACTTGTACTTAATCATATTAAAACTCTGTCTTTTAGGGATAAGTCATGGTTAATACTCGAACAACCAGGAGAGGTGGTTCTAGCGGTCGTGGTGGTGGTCGTAGGCCACATGCCGAAGCCGAGAATGAGATTCCTACTCCCCAGCAGGAAACTCCGATTCATGAGGAGGGGGGTAACCCCGCCTTAGATCCTACTTTACGCGCGGCTATCAGGGATGAGGTTTACCAGGTGCTCCATAGCGCCATTCCAGAGATCGTTGCTGAGTCCGTCAGGGTCATGGAAGAATCACTAGCTGGTAAGGGTTCGGATAGGGGAAGGAAGAGTAAGGAGGTACAGGTCGAAGAGGAAGAGGAAGTGTAGGTGCCGAGTGGGGATGAAGATGAGGTGCGGACCGTTAGTGTATCGACCCGGGGTTGCTCGTATGGTGACTTTAAGAAGTGCGACCCCCTTCTTTCGATGGCACTAAAGATGCATTGGCAACACATCAGTGGGTGAGGGAGATGGAGTCTGTTCTAAGGGTTAGTAAATGCAAGGGGGATGACATGGTGACTTATTCTACTGCCTCGTTCCGTTCCGAGGCACTATGTTGGTGGGATAACTTGGCGCAAGCTATGGGTGATCGTGAGATTAGGAGGATGACGTGGGATGTGTTGAAGAAATTGGTTCTTGATCAGTTTTGTCCTCCGCATGAATTAGATAAAATAGAACAGGAATTCTTGACCTTGGAGGCTGGTTCTATGTCGCATCGGGAGTATACCACCAAGTTTAACAAGATGGCTCGCTTATGTCCCGACTTGGTTACTCCCGAAGCCAAGAGGATTAAGAAGTACGTGAAGGGACTTCCGGTGGATATTTGTAGGGGCGTGTTGACTACCGACATGAACTCTTTTCACTCGGTGGTCACTCTAGCAGGTACGCTTTATGATCAGAGGGAGAAATTACCGCCTACCGAGAATAAGAGGGCATGAAACTCAAATTCGTACAGTAAGCGGCCAGAGGGGAACAATTTTAACTCGTTCGGGAAAAGGGTAAAGACTGAGACTTCTGAGTTTAAAAGGGATGCAGCGTCTGGTAATTGCAAGAAGTGCGGGTAGCCGCATAAGGGGGAGTGTAGGATGGGGTCTGGCACTTGTTTTCGTTGTGATAAGGTGGGACACCCCCATTTCGAGTGCCCGACATTGACCTGTTTCCGCTGTAAGGGTTCGGGTTACTTGGCATCAAACTGTCCTTCCATTAAGGCGGGGGGGTCCGGGCAGGGGACTTCCTCGAGGGGGAAAATAGATGAGAAGCCGAAGGCCAGGGCGAGGGCCTTCATCATCTCCAAGAAGGAAGCGAAAGAGGAGGCGGATGTCGTTTCAGGTATTTTTTTTTCCTTACTTAGCTTTCTTTCCTCCGTTATAATTTCTTATTCCTTTGGAATCGTTTGTGTTGATCGTGTAGCTAAGCAGTAGTATAATATTGTCCTAGGTACCTTTCTTCTTGATGAATTACAGGCGTCAGTTTTATTTGATTCGGGCGCCAGTAGGAGTTTTGTGGCTACCACTTTCTGTTCTTTATTGAATAAATCACCCGAGCGCGTAGTCGATGGGTTTGAGGTTGAGGTTGCCGTAGGAAAATCCGTGTCCGTGTCTAGGGCTATTCAGGGTTGTTCCATTGAGTTGTCTGGTTATAGATTTCCGGTGCGACTGTACTAGATGCCGCTTGGTTGTTTCGATGTGGTGCTCGGGATAGATTGGCTCACGAATGTTGATGCTCAGATCATTTGTGGTCAGAAACTCGTTCGTCTAAGGGCCCCGGATGGGACTCGGATTACGGTCTTCGGTGATCGGAATGTTTTGACGCCACATATTATATCCATGATTAAGGCAGGGAAGTTGATGCAGCGGGGGTGCGGGGCGTATCTGGCGTATGCTATGAATGTGAATACCTAGGTGGCTACCGTCGGTGATGTTCCTATTGTTCGGGATTTCCCGGATGTATTTCCAGATGATTTGTCAGATGTGCCGCCGGATCGCGAGGTCGAGTTCCAGATAGACCTTGTATCGGGCGCCAAACCCGTTGCCCGAGGCTCCCTACCGCCTAGCGCCGAATGAAATGAAGGAACTTATGGCTTAGTTGGAAGACTTGCTCGATAAGGGCTTTATTCGACCGAGCATCTCGCCTTGGGGTGCCCTGGTCTTGTTCGTTAAGAAGAAAGACGGTAGCATGCAAATGTGCATTGACTACCGTGAGTTGAATAAGCTCACTATTAAAAATCGGTACCCGCTCCCGAGGATCGACGACTTATTCGATCAAATCCAAGGGGCTAATTGGTTCTCGAAGATCGACCTTAGGTCCGGGTATCATCAGCTAAAGATTTGGGAAGAAGATATTCCTAAGACTGCCTTCCACACTTGTTATGGACATTACGAATTTCTGGTGATGTCTTTCGGTTTGACCAACGCACCGGCTGCATTCATGGATCTTATGAACCAGGTGTGTAGACCGATGCTGGATCGTTCGGTTATTGTGTTCATCGATGACATTCTTGTGTACTCAAAAAGTGAATCCAATCACGCCGGTCATCTCAAGGAAGTGTTGGAGGCCTTGCGGAAGAACAAACTGTATGCGAAATTTTCTCAGTGTTCCTTCTGGTTGCGTGAGGTTCAATTCATGGGTCATGTTATTAACCCGAGTGGTATTCTGGTTGACCCTGCAAAGGTGGAAGCCGTGAATGATTGGGAGTCTCCTAAGTCTCTAACCGAAATCCGTAGTTTTCTGGGTTTGGCGGGGTATTACCGCCGCTTTATTCCCGATTTTTCGAAAATTGCTTTTTCACTAACCAAGCTGACTAAGAATAGTGTTAAGTTCATTTGGGGTACGGAACAAGAGGAGGTTTTTCTCGAATTGAAGAACAGATTGACGCATGCCCCAATCTTAGCTTTACCTGATGGCACCGACGATTTGGTGGTGTATTCTGATGCCTCTTATCTGGGGCTTGGGTGTGTTTTGATGCAGCGAGGTCGGGTCATCGCTTATGCCTCACGACAGTTGAAGCCTCACGAGGCGAATTATCCTACCCACGATTTAGAACTGGCAGCGGTTGTGTTTGCGCTTAATTTGTGGAGGCACTATTTGTACGGTGTTCCTTGCGTTATTTATACAGATCATAAGAGCTTAAAGTATTTCTTCGAGCAAAAGGAACTGAATATGCGGCAGCATCGATGGTTGGAGTTGATTAAGGACTACGACCTGGAGATCATGTACCATCCGGGTAAGGCTAATGTGGTGGCCGACGCGTTAAGCCTGAAGGAGAGACCAAAACCTATTCATGTGAAATCCTACCAGCTTATTCTCAAACCCGACATTTTGAAACAAATAGCCAACGCACCGAATGAAGCGTTGCATGTGGAATGGATTATGTCAGAGCGTATTTGGGATCAGGAAAAGTTGTTGGAAGACGTAGGTGATGGGGTGAAATATAAGGATGGTCGTTTATGGGTACCGAGGTATAGAGGATTCAGAGATAAAATTTTGGATGAGGCACATAAGTCGCGCTATTCTATTCACCCGGGCGCGACCAAGATGTACCAAGACTTGAAGAAAAATTATTGGTGGCCTGCAATGAAATTTGAGGTGGCTCAGTACGTGAGTAAGTGTTTGACGTGTCTACAGGTTAAGGCCGAGCATCAGAAGCCATTTGGGAAACTTTAGCCGTTGGAAATACCTGAGTGGAAATGGGAACATCTTACCATGGATTTCGTGACTAAACTGCCTCGTACTCATAGGGGAAATTATGACACCATTTGAGTAATCGTGGATAGACTGACCAAGAGCGTTCATTTCTTGCCGATTCGAGAGACTTTTAACTCTAAGCAGCTGGCCGATGTGTTTATTCGTGAGATTGTCTCTAGGCACGGGGTGCCGGTGTCTATTGTTTCAGATAGGGATACACGTTTCACCTCCAGGTTTTGGAAAAGGTTTCACGAGGAGATGGGCACCAAACTCCTCATCAGTACTGCCTATCACCCGCAGACGGATGGTCAGTCCGAGAGAACCATTCAGACTCTCGAGGATATGTTGCGGGCTTGTGTTATCGACTTTGGTGGTAGTTGGGACCGTCACTTACTGTTGGTGGAGTTTTCGTATAATAACAGTTATCACGCCACGATTGAGATGCCACCGTTTGAGATGTTGTATGGTAGGAGGTGTAGAACTCCTGTCTGTTGGGGTTCCATTGGTTAAAAGCAGTTAGGTAGTTTAGAGGTGGTCGAGGCTACGACTGAGAAACTCGACAAGATTAAAACATTTATGAAGGCCGCGCAGGATCGTCAGAAATCTTATGCGATAAAAGGCGAAGGCCTATCGTGTTTGAGGTTGGGGATCGGGTTATGTTAAAAGTTTCTCCCTGGAAGGGCATTATTCGTTTTCGTAAGAGGGGGAAGCTCAGTCCGAGGTTTATTGGCCCATTCCGTATTTTGGCCCGAGTTGGCGAAGTAGCTTATAGACTGGATTTACCCGAGGAGGTCGCGGGAATTCATCCTACTTTTCACGTGTCTCATCTGAGGAAATGCTTAGCGGATGAGGAGGCCCATGTGCCTCTTGACGATATTGAGCTCGATGGTAAGCTGAATTACGTTGAGCAACCGATTGCTATCCTTGACCGTCAGGAGAGGCGCTTGAGAAATAAGGTGGTTAGGCAGGTGAAGGTGCAGTGGAAGCACCGTAGGGGTTCCGAGGCCACTTGGGAGTCCGAAGACGAAATGATGAGGCATTATCCGCAGTTGTTCCTATCGCATCGGGATTCGAGGACGAATCCCATTGTAAGGGGGTGGACTTGTAACACCCGTTAACTTCGGTTTGAAGAACTAACGCTTGTAGAGTATGTATAACTCTCGGGACTTAACCGACGTTTCTCGGAAGCCTTCATGTCATCCCGGTACATTAAAGAACCTAACCATTCCTTCCATTTTGCCTTACACTTGAATCTAGAAGGACTAGAGTGTAATATCTTAAGTTATAACATAAAAAAAATAAAACCCTAGCCCCCCTATAGCTGTGCGATCGGCAGAAGCAACCAAGGAGGAGACCACCGATTTTCTTTTTTTCAACCAACTTTAAGCCTTAGAACTTCAATTCAAGGTATGTACTACGATTCCCCAAGTCTTTTTCACGTTAATTGACCCTCATATTGCGCGTATTGATCGAAAAAACGTCTTGTTGTAGGCTAACAGGGTGGCTGCCCAATTGAGCGTTTCTGGGGCTGTTTCGAGTGAGGCTTTCACATCAAAATCCCACTAGGTATGACATGTACATCATATTAAAATTTCGTGGTCATTGGAGGTGTTTAGGTCGGTCAATCGATTTTAGTTCGAAAACTAGGGTTTATCGGGTGTAAAATTGCAAATTGTTGAGTTTGATGCGTTAGTTGATCGGGTGACCGACCGATTCAGTTTGTGCAGCTCTAGGGAGGTTTAAGGTCTGTGGAAAAATTATTTTTTGGTGCTCGGGGCTGTCGTGGTTAGTGCTTCGTCAATCAAGTCGGCGGTGCGTGAATTTTCGTTTAAATGTTAAAGTAAGTGTTGTAAAAAGGAACCGTCAACCCTATCAACTCGGGTGACATAATTATGATGAATGAAAAGAGTTAAGACGGAATTTGGTCCATTCGGGGCTGATTCGGTTAACAAATGGTTTTAAGGATTATTTCACGCGCATTCGACCCGATTTGACTATCTTTGGGCCTTGGGCCAAGTATTGGGCCTTGGGCCAAGTTGTTGGGCCTTGGGCCAAAGTGTTGGGCTTGTACGGCCATTAGGCTAGAGTGTTCCTACAGTCTAGTTTAGTAACGCGTTATGTATAATTTACAGGCCCTTGCTTGTGATTTTGCCCTTAGGAACTTCCTAGCTCGTTGCAAGTATTCGATCGATCTCAGGTGAGTTCATGATGCCCCTTTTACTCATTTTACTTTTGGGCTAGCATGCGCACCTAAATGTTTTCTTACTTGATGAAATGTTTTTAAAATGATTTTATATAGGCTTGCTAGTATATGGTAAGCCTTGGGATGTTAAATATATATATATGTATATACATTATTTCTTGGCCTCTATTTGGCGATGTTGTAGTCGTTTCGACTACTGATGTTGTGTATGCCTACTTCGTGTTTGCATGCACTGATGTTACGTGTTTGGGTTGTACGTTTGCTCAACCCTGATGTTATACGTGGATGTTATATATATATACTGTTATGTATATAGGGATGTTATTGAATGGATGTTTACATATACATTTGTATACGTATGTATGAGGATGTTCAAGTTCGATAATGATGACTAGATGGATATACCCTTTTACTTTTAGAAAACCTTTGGTATGGCTATCACGATTTTACTACTGATATCTTTTACTTAAAACTTGAACTCACTCAGCTCAAGCTGACTTTGTGTGCATGTTAGTGTAAGTTTCAGGATTTGGAAGATGATGTCTTATCGCTTGGACGTGCACAGAGCTACTTGGATGGTGAAGGGCATACTGGAAGGAAGAATTGTTTATGACTATTTTATTTCAAGGAAACTTATAAAAGTTATACTTATTTTGGTTCTTGGGCCAAATTCCCGGGTTTCGGAAACTTATTTCATTTTTCATGTTTTCCGCAAAATTTATACTCTGATACGTTTGTTTTAATGGAAGAAACGGTTCTTAAGTTTATTAAATTTTACGAGTGTTTGAATGATTACCAACTGTGGGGTTCCCGGGGTTCGGGCCTTACACTAGGCTTGGGATAAAAAATAATAAACTTTAACGTGTTGCGGTCTACTTGACCCGTAAAACAAAATGTTCAACACTTAACAACGAAACAGCATCCAGTAGACGATAGACAGTAATTCAGAAATCAGCATGTCACATGTTGTCCACTGTACGTACTTGAACATAAGTGCCAAGAATTAAGAAATTAACTACATGAAATTAACATACTAACAAACCATATAAATTTGTAATTAACAACCGCAACAAATTAAGAAATTAATAAACTAACAAAACAATAAAAATCTGTAATTAAACAACTGTAACAAATTAAAATGATGACTATTTAGGGTTTAACTTAATAACTCAAAGAAGTCCACCCACTGAGCCGGAGGTGAGAACGCTAGAAGTCGACTAACCGACCAAAGACGAGAACGGATGAGAACTTGGTGTAACTACAACTTAGTGTTGGTGGATTAACAGAACTTCATAGGTTACCGAACTGATATTTTTATTTTAACAAAAAATAACAAGATTACCAATATGATAAATTTTAAAATCAAAATCCTCCTATCCCCCCCCCCCCCCCCCCCCCCCTTTCAAAAACAACTAACCAATTTTCATTTTAACAAAAATAGCAAGATTACCAATATTATCTATATTCCCCCAAAGACAGATTTCAGCACATGGCAAATGGGGGCCTTATTTATCTCAAGCCCAAGCTTCACCTCATAACTAATGGGCCGGCCCTAACTTAGCAATGCTCTACTACCAAGTACCAAATGACAATGACTTTTCTAGTCTGAGTTTGCCGGTTCAAGTCTCGTTCGTGACAGATGTCATCCATGAGCTAGAGTTTTATCAAAGTAGGCCTTCTAGCAATGGATTTCACTGAAATTGGTGGCAGGTTTGTGCTATCTGGGATTGTGGGCACCGGCCATTAGCCAAGAGGTGTACCACGTAGCCGGATTATATTGCCATATAAGTCATAAAAAAAGTGATTCTATATTTAACTCAAAGAAACAGTCATGAATGATACAACAATTCATCAATATCCTTTACCCAAAACTACATAAATAAGACAGATAGATATTTATTTTTTAATAACTAAACCTAAATCATAATGATAAGAAAAATAATTTATTGTTATGCAAATTTATTTATATTAAATGCCTCTGAAATAAATAATAATTAAAACAAAACAAAAAACACAAACATGATAGGTTCAATACATATGACAATTGTATATATTTTCAAGCAACTGATTGCCTTGTCATACTAGAACTTATTGTTTCTCATGAATCAACTCATCAACCAGAAAAGTATTCCTACAAGGGATTTATGATTTTTTTTTTCCATTTTGACTTTCTGTGAAGTCAACATCTCTCTGGTCAAATAGTCAAAATACCAATACTTCATACCGATTATACATTTACATGGACGCGATACAATACAACTACCGCATGTGTTCAAATATACGACTCACAAACATTTGGAAGCTGAAAAGTCACTCGTGGTTGCCTACAGGTCCTGCAAAACAAACAAGATGAGCATATGTTTATACAGTTGATCATTGCTCGTAAAATAAAATTTTTATTTTAATGATAATTTTTATGATATGATCATATTGATATACATGCAAAACATATTTATATACTATAAGTAATATACTATAAGTAATATACACTTTTAACCCATTTAATTTTTCAATAATTATATTTTTTTATAATAGTGTGCTATGGTTAACTTTCCAGAAAGGAAAATTAAATACCTGGTTTTGATAAATTTTTTTCTCATTCCGATATAATTTTATTAAAAACAGAGTTGTATTAGAAATAGCTTTTTTAGTATCATAAACTAAACAAACATCAGTATAGTAAACATTATTTTTATGTTTTACGCATGTAACGAATTTCCCGCACAGCAAATTCCTACCACAATGTGCGCGGGAATCCCACTAGTTCAATATATTTTGCATTCATGAAATAAACTTTTCATTTTACCAGGATTTGGTAAGAGGAATATTTTATAAAATTTTACGAACCAAGCCCGGAGTAATTGCATTCACGAGTAGACTAAATTCATCTTGATGACACAACCCTGTAATTGAGAACAAGGTCCTCGGGTTTCTTCCAAATATAAGTTCGGACCGTTGCTAAGCTCATATCGGATGTTAAGACCTGTATAACATGACACGAGTTAAATAAAAATATTAAAATAAAGTGGTTGATCAAATTTCCTATGATAAACTCACGGGACACGTTATCTAACCAACAAGATCAGGTAAAACACAACTTGTGTTGTGTTAATTGGGTCATGCTTCGCCCAAAGTGTATTTTTAGTAAAATAATACCTCTGACATCATTTTATCTATAAATTTACATCATCATCATCATAGTAACAATATAATTACACTAAATATCTGTAAACAATTTAAATTTTTGGACAAACAGTTTTTGGTAAACCTGAGTCATGCCAAAAAAAAATTATATCATTTGATTTGTTACTGACCCACCCAAACCGTTCATTTTGAAACCTCTACTCGCTAGAAATGTTCATGGTTGTCAAGAGTTGGAAAAAAAATTTATAATTGAAAATCGTTAGTTCGCAAAAAAGTTATAACTTATAAAAATGATAATATCATGCATATTCCAAAGATAAAAAGGAAAATTAAATAATAAAGATAGACGACCAGTTTGGCTTGCACATGTTCCAAACCTTGAACCAAACCATTGGATGGTTTGTTCACCCTAATAATACTCAAAGCTAAATCTATCCCTGCAAACGAACCGAACGTTAGGTGAACTATTCATGAACAGTTTCACAAGAAGTTCGGTACTTAGTAAATCAACAAAGAACAACAGTTTTGTTCATGTAGTTAAACTAACGAGTATGTACACATGTCTTGTTCGTTCTTTAAATTTGTTTATGTTTGTTCGTGTAACCGTTAACGAATGAACATAAACAAACACAAACACAAACACAAACACATGCATTTTCTTAACAAACACGAACAGAAAAAAAACCTTGTTCGTTTAAGTGTTCGGATTCGATTGTTTGTCCAGTTAAAAGTTAAACGAACGAACATGAAGTCATGAACATATCATGTTAGTGTTTGTTCGGTTCGTTTACAAGCCTAGCTAATCCAATCTTGGATTTCCGATGTTCTATTTTTCTACAATATCAGATTCCAAGATGATGGACTTTTAAGTGAAACATTAACCGTAAAAAGGAACATGAATGTAAATAAAGTCAAAAAATTGCCTGATTATTGCACAAGATCTCTATGTTAGGCTTAAGCTTCCAAGGCTTAAATCCGGATCTAAAAGTTCCATCAACGGTCCCGGGACCAAAAGTTGCATCACCACTCAAGCTATCTAATGGCTTGTCTAGAACCATCTTCTCCACTACATAGTTAACAACCTGTACATAAGATTAGTAAAACTTAGGTAAATATTCCTTAAAATAAACATGTTTAGTTGGTTTAAGGGGCGTTACAGTAAGTATACAAGAATGTAACGACGCAAACTGATGTCATTCGTATAATACAGTAGTACCTTGTGTATTCTTAAAATCCGAGGTGCACTCAGCTTCCCTTGTGTCAAGATCTGGGCGGCTGACCCTTCACATGGATGTAAATAGAAGCTGCACCTGAAATATAATTACAGTTTTATTATCAAGAAAAGTAAAATTTACTTTTAGTGCACATAAAATAATCGTCGGGTTTCTGAATGTTGAGAATTTTTATAGCTGAAAATTTTTAATTGATGTATTTTAAAGCTAGTACTTTTTTCTGGATAGAAGATTGTTACCTAAAAATCGAAAATAGAAATTGGACCAAAGCTGGTTATTTATTTATGCAATCAGCCCTTAAGATAATAATCAAACTTTTTAAAAATAAATGATTTAAGAGGTATTAAGCATTTGAATGAACTTTAAAGAACTTTTGATCCATTTGACCTCCTTTCCTGATAACTACACTTTCACTATCACGTATTGTGCATAGGCCTGTAAATGGACCGAACGTTCAGTGAACTGTTCGACAGGATGCTAGATTATGAATATTTATTTAATAAACGAACAAACATGAACAAAATTTTTTTTTTCATTTAATTAAATGAACGAACGTCAACACATGTCGCATTCATTCATTTATGTTCGCTTACGTTCATTCATTTAAATTTGTTATGTTCATTCCTTTAAATTTGTTTATGTTCATTCCTTTACGTTCATTTATGTTCGTTAGTTACATATTTATAAGTTCAATCGTTAATATATTCATGTAAATTGGTCTCGTTTTTATAAATTTTTAAGTTAGAACACATTGTTGTTCAAATTAACTTTTAATTGGTTTTAGCTCAGTTATGTTCGTTCATTAACGTTCGTTAACCATTAGTTTATATGTTAACTAACGAACACAGACACGTTCAATTTATTAACAAATGAACGTGAACAAGAAAATCACGTTCATTTAACTGTTTCTGTCCGATCGTTTGTTCGGTTAAAGTGAACCGAACTAACATGAACATGCTATGTGCGTGAGCCGTTCGCTTATAGTGTTGACAAGCAAACACAAACAAGAAAACCTCGTTCGTTTAACCGTTTGTGTTCGATCGTTTTTTCGGTAAAATTAAACAAACAAACAAACATGAGCATGCTCCATTTGTAAACATTTGTGAACCCGTTAGTTTAGACCGTTAACAAACAAGCACAAACACATTCATTTTCTCAACAAACGAACACAAACAAGAAAAGTCGGTTAAAGTTAAACGAACGAACATGAACATGCTCCGTTTGTGAACCGTCTGTTTATACTTTTAAGAAACAAACATGAACATGAATCTGTTAATTTTTTTAATGAACAAGAAAATCCTGTTCATTTAAATGTTTCTATTCAGCCATTTCTTCGGTTAAAGTTAAGCAACCAAACACGAGCACGCTTCATTCGTGTCAGTTCGCTTCATTTACCGGCCTAAATTTAACCCCAACTGACCCGTTACCAATAACATACAATCTAAATTAACCCATTAACAAATAAGCAGTTATAAGAATAAAAAACTTACTTGGTATGCTCCCTCGGGGGCAACCGATTATGCAAAACACAATCCAAAACCCACCACGGGAACTCTTTCTCATCCTCGGTTCCATCAAGGTCAGTAATTTTCTTCCTCCACGGCCCACTTTGTGGTCCCTCAGTAATAATTGAAGGGGGCGAAACAGTTGAGAATGTAAATGGTGGATACACCACAGTATCATTTTCACTGTTACTGTCTACCTCAGCTTTTGAAACAGTATTGCTCCTGCCAGATGGCGCTTCCCCATTGACTGAAGGTTGAGACCCAGGTTTGTGTTTCTTCTTGGACAACCAATGAATCAATAGTCCTTTTAGGGTTTCTCGAGCCAGATTGATCTGCAAAGAAGAAAGAAATTGTTTGGTTTTTAAACAGGGGTGTGCATGAATTCAAAATTACCTAAGTGCTGAATCGTAACTGGAGTAACTGAAGTAACCAAACTGAAATAACCAAATCCAATCAAAATTCAAAGGTTTGGATTTATGGTTATTGAATTAAACAATTTTTCAGTTCGTTTTCGGTTTTGCTGTCAACCAAAAAAAATGCACAAACCGTAACTGGAATAACTTACGTAACCAAACTGAAATAACCGAACCAAAATAATTGAACCTATAAACTATCAACAGTTTGGTTTTATTCAACTTAAAAATCCGATTTTTTGAATCGGTTTCGGTTTTGCTATTAACCAAAAATCAAACCGAAAAAACAGAATATAGTAATTTATAAGAAATTAATAAATAGTGTAGCCCAAAAATACTGGATCCAAATGTGTAATAATCAAGTAACCTTAACAAATAAATTTAGGCTCAAATTTATTATTTCGGGCTATTTTTTTCCGCCATAATTTCAAGCCCAGAAGATAAAACTGAAGAAATAACATCAAACCCTTTGTGAAAACCGAAACCGAACGGTTTTAAATTGTCAATTTTTTGTTCGAATTTGGTTTTCATATTTACCAAAATACAAATCGAATCCATTGGAACTGTGTATCCCAAAAATATTAGATCTAAATGTGTAATAATCAACTAATTTTAATTAACAAATTTAATTAGGCTCAAATTCAATATTTTGGGCTTCTATTTTCAGCTTAAAATTTTCAAGCCCAAATGGTAAAACCAAAAGGCCAAAACCGAAATCATTGTGGAAACCACAACCGAACGGTTTTCAAAATCTCAAATATCAAATTTTCGGTTTGAGCCCAAAACCAACCTAAACTGACCATGCACACCCTTACAGTATTAAGTTAATTACACTTAAATTTAGTTTCATAGTATTATTAAAGTATATGCACCTTGTCATCTTCAGCTTTCTCGATTATGTGGAGGTCAGCAGAATACATTTCTGCAGAAAAGCATTGAGGGGTATCTAAATGAATAGACAAACTCCCGAGCCTCGTATCAGCAGTGAACCATGTAGGAATGCTGACCTGGCAAACAAAGATATGGTTAGAAGATATTATTCAAATATATTTGTATACATTATTCCCATAATGATATATTGATAGATATTAGTTACCATTTCAAACAGTTCTTCTTTCTTCTTTTCAAATGAAATCTGCAACATAGAAATTCAAAACATGAGCATCACAGTTAAATGAACTGAAAGAACATGAACAAGGCATGTTCATGTTCATTCGTTTAACTTTAACAGAACAAACGATCAAACATAAACAGCGGGTTTTTTTTTTTGTTCGTGTTCGTTCGTTAAGAAAATTACGTGTTCGTGTTTATTTATATCCGTTCGCCAACGATATAAACAAACATAACTGAATATACATGAACAAAAAGAAACAAACATAAGTAAACATGAGCATCAATCTATCGCCCCTAAAAATTTAAATGAATATAAGAACAAATGAACAAACGTAAACAAACGAGCATAAACAACGCAATTAAATGAATGTAAGCGAACGTCCCCGAACGTAAATGAATGAACGAGACATTTGTTCATGAATGTCCGTTTTAACTAAATGAACAACAAATGTTGTTCGTGTTCGTTTGTTTTTTAAATAAACAAAGATGCACCGACTTCCAATCGAACGTTTCACTAAACCTCACATTTGAGCCAACATTTGACCCGTTACTGGTCAAATATACCCAAATCAACCCATTATGGGTAAAAAGGTCAAAATTGCTACATCAGCTACCTATTAATCTAGATGGCAATATAAAGTTAATCCAAAATAGCAAGTGCGTTTTTACAGTACAAATAGAAAAGGGGCCAAAATGTAGTGTAATAATGTAGGGGTCAAAATGTGATAGTGTAATAATATGACCTGTCCATAATCCTCAATCACAACACCTCTAGTGATCTCCCAAAGCTTCACAGAACCAGCATTATCCTATTAAACAAACAACCATATTCTTAAAAACAAAACAAGAAACAAAATACGCTTTTAAAATGGTTAGAAAATATCAAAAACTGAAAAAAGTAAAAGCCAAAAATAATATTACCTTGGTCAGGACATGCCTTTTATTGTTTAATATTTCATGTTGCACTATCCCTGGAATCCCATCAATACTAAAGGTGGCTTTTTGATACACAGGAACCTATAAATCAATTTCATCATTATTTTTGTAACATTCTTTTACAAATGATAAGTTTTTAACCATAAAAGAGACTAGAATAGTATATAGGGGTGTGCATAAAATAAATTAGCCGACTCATAACTGAACCTAACCAACCGATTGGCCAATTCTGGTTATTTATATTTTCATAACCGACCAAACCGAATGGACACATGATGTAGTGAAAACACGGTTAACCAACCCGACCCACGGCTATGTAGTATTGTCGTATGGTACAAAGGTCTAAAATTAAAGCCCAATTAATAAATTATTCAAGCCCGAATGTCTAATAACAATTTATCAAGTGACTAAAAAATTTCAAGCCAAAACTTTTTAGACCAAATTACATTGTTTTGGGCTCTTTTTGTTAGGCCCAAACATTTCATGACCAATTCTAGTTCACGGTTAACCAACTCAAACCGAACCGGATCAGAATCTAAAACCGATTTAACCATAACCGACTTAACCATGACCAATCAGGTATGGTTCTCTGGTTAACCAAAAGTTAAGTTATAGTTATGATCTTGGGCCAAAGCCGACCATGCACACCCCTAAATCATAGAGAAACCTAACTTGGGCCTACAGGCCATAAACTAACAAAGCCTAACAATAATAAGTATAATCATAATTAAATTAATGATAGAAAAGATGACTCACAGGGGTAGATCCTTCTAAAGAAGCCCTAGCCCTTGAAAAAGACAAATTTCCAGCAAGAAACGAACCGCCTCGTTGAAACACTTTCTCAGGAGTTAAACCTTCAGAATGCCACCTGTGCACAGAAGAATCTGTTGTTGCAACCCATATACCATCATCATGTAATGCTAACTGCTGAATAGGATGTTCCTCATTGCAAAGCAACACACTCTCTCTTGTTGAAAGATCTGTCAAGTATAACTACAAGTAGGAACAGATATATGATCATAATCAGTTGCTAAATGTGCATCCAAACGCCCCCTTATCTAGAGATATAGATGTGAACTCACGGAAAGATCTCGTCCACCACTATACACATGAGTAAATGTTGGAGTGCTTGCGAGTGCCCACACAGAATCAGTATGAACAGCATAAGAGTGTATGCACCGCTGCTGCCCTAGATCCCACAATCTATCACAAATATATATTATATGAAATCATCATATCCGTTTTAAAAAGAAAAAGAAAAAAAAAGCATGAAACAACTTTTCTTGTCTTGTTGAATTAGTCTTCTGTTTAGCATGAAACATTTATTTTGATTATATGCTGCCACAATCATAACTGCAACACATTACCGGTAGAGCTGTGTATGAAGTATGAACCAAGACAGGGGAGCCAGCTTGTACATCGTCGAACCAACTCGTTTATTTAAAAGTAAATATAATTTTAGATTTCTACACATATTGATATATATATATATATATATATATATATAGGGTTGGGTTAAAGTAAAAATATTTAGTTTTCTAGGAAGAGTAAGAATAGATCTAGGCGCTTGGATATAGGATCTAGTGGTTGAGATTAGTAATTTTCAAAATACTAAATAGTTTTCTAGGATAGATAGGCTCACATAGTTTCCTAACTTCAAATTTTATGTCCTTCCAACTCTTCCAAGAAAACTATGTACTTTTATTTTAACCATTTTCTGTATGTATGTGTATATGTATATATATATATAGGGGAGGGTTATCCTAAAAACAAGTAGTTTCCTAGGAAGGCTAGGAACAAATCATAGTCATTGGATCATGTTAATCAATGGTTGAGATTTAAAATTACCAAAAACCGGCATAGTTTCCTAGAATTACTCTTTCACCATTATAACCGTCATAGCTTCCTAGAATTGTTCTTTCACCATAATTTGTAATGTCACATGTCAAAAATCTATTGGTTCTTGCCATTCCTAGGAAACCTCTTATTTTTATTTGAACCCTTTTCTCTATATATATATAAGAAAAAAATCATCTTAACATACACATAATTCATAGCCAATATACTACAAAACTTATAGTTCATATATATTATAATTTGGGTTATACTTTTTGGTTATAGCTTATATATTAAAACTTAGCCAAGGAGAAGGCTAACAAGCCAGCTAAACGAGCCTAACGAGGGAGCCAACAAGGCACGCTTACCTTGGCTTGGGCTCAACCAAGCCGGCTCAGTAGCCATAATTAGCAGTAAAGATACCTACCTGATCATAGAATCGGAGGATCCTGAGAGGCAGAACCTGAAATGATGATAATGTGGCCTCATTAACCAAATAGCTTAATAATCCAAAAATAAATAAATAAATAAAGCTTGTCTGCGTAATGTTTGAATAAAAACAACGAAAAAACATAATGCAAACTAAGGTCTGGGGCACGAAAGCGCTTTAACCAGATTAGATACTCAATGGTGTTGCATTTAAAACCTAGATGCTATGCATTGACTATCTAGTCAAAATACGAAGACAACATTACAATTTGAGTTAAAACCCAATAATTAGAGCATATATATATATTCATTTCAGGTTTCCAATGTAAACAAATAATATAAACAAGAAAACAAACCTCCTGGTAGAGTCGAGAAGCAGAGCCCTAATATTATCCGTATGCCCTCGAAGCTTCATTATCTTTGAACCAGTTCTTGAGTCCCAGACACGTACAGCCTGCAAGAAAAAAAATCCACATACATGCATGTAACAATTGATATGTGAAGTTACATGGCAGAAAATGTGTGAAAACCAAAAAAAATAAAAAATAAAAAATAGAAAAATAATAAGTAAACGAGCCAAGCCACTCATGAGCTACTTGAGGTCAGCTCACTAAAAGCTCGAATTGAGCCAAACTTAAATGAACTTGATCCCGAGCTAGAGCCTAAATATAACTATAAGCTTGTTTATTAATGTACTCGAGCTCGAGCCTAAATATAAGCTTGCTTAATAAACGAGCCAAGCTTGAACCTAAATATATGCTTGTTAAGTAAGGAGCCCAAGCTTGAACCTAAATATAAGCTTGTTTGATATACGAGCCCAAGTTTGACTTATCAAGCTTGAGCCTTGAGCTGGATCAAGCGCCAAAACAAGGCTGTTATATTATAATTTTTATTTCATCTATATTGTAAAAAACTATTATTATATAAATAATTATGATAAGAATAATTATAAAATATATATAATGCTACATACAAATATTAGAATAAAAAGTACATACAAAACTAATAAATAATAAACAAGCCAATCCCAAGCCGAGCTCAAGCCCAAATATAAGCTTGTTCAATAAACGAGCATGAGCTCGAGCCCAAATATAAGCTTGTTTAATAAACGAGCCCGAGCTTAAGTTATCAAGCTCAAGCTGGCCCACAAGCCTAACGAGCCTATTAACTTATAACGTTTATTTAATATGTTAAGCATATACTTTCATAAAAACTATTATTATACAAATTATTATGATACATTTAACTAAATAATATATATATTATGTTATATGCAAAAATTATAATTGAAAATAACAATAAATGTGCATAAATTAATTAATAATAAACGAGCCGGGCTTGAGCTTGAAAAACTCGGAGTGTTCACCGGTTTGGATATCAGTTTATTCGGTTTTGAATTCTTTTTGGTCCTAACTGAAAACCAAATCAATCTGAATTAGAAATGCGTCAACTGAATCCAATTTAACCCATTAAACCGATTAAGCAAGATTTATTCGCGTTCAACCAATTAAACCAAATAAGCAAGATTTATACAATTTAAAGTATTCAACTGGTTATTATTCGGTTTATTCAATTGAATTTGGTTCAGTTATCCAAATGAGCAAGATTTGTGGAACCGAAAAAACAAATTCACAATTCAGAAACGGTTAAGAACCACACCGAAAACCGAACAATTCAGTTCGGTTTTTTCCGGTTACAAATATCGTTTGTTTTTCGGGTTTTTTTGGTGTTTGGTTTTTTGCACACCCTATAAAAAACTACTCACGAACAGAGCTCAGCTGCTCAAGCTTTAGAAACAGAGCTCGAAACAAGCCGAGCTGAAGCTCGAGCTCTCGTAAGTTAAACAAGCCGAGATTAAACCTACACTCTCAGGATTGGTTCGTTTACACCCTTAAAATCAATCCCTACAAAGTTTACAAAATATACCTTCTCGGTTCCACCAGACACCAAAAGGGTCCCACTGTCGTTCATTGCTAATGCATAAACGGACTCTTTGTGTCCTTTAGCAGAAATTGGAACATATCCTTGAGGTTGATTTGTCTGTGATGTTGTAATGCTGTTACTTGAGCTAATTGCACGTAAACTTGTAGTGGGTCCTGTGCCATTAATTCCATTTGACGAATCAGCAACTGCCACCTCACTAGTCTTTGTGAATTGAGCAACCGCTGCTTCAAGATCCCATATGAATACTTCACCACCAAGTCCACCCGAAGCTACAATATTGCTCTAAAAGATTAAAATGCCAAAAGAATTTATTATCAGAATAGTCGATTAAATCGAAATAGTAGGGTAAAAGTGGAACAGGTTAAAGTGCAAGAAAACATGGGTTGTGTTTAAACAAGTTTGGGTCGGACTCTTGGTTTTAGATAGTGCAAGACGTTTAGGTCCCGAAAGTCGAGGTGAGAGCTTTATGTACGCAAGGGCTTATGTACAACCATATAAGCTTGATGTATATCCAAAAGCTGCACTTCTCTTTCCCGAAAGTCGAGGTGAGAGCTTTACATACACAAGGCCTTATGTACAACCATATAAGCTTTATGTATATATAAAAGTTGCACTTCTCTCCAACTCTTTTACATATCAACCATCTTTATGAAGTAAACCATTCATAATATCTTTATTCTGTTGATTGTTTTTACATATCATCCTCCTCAATACACTAATCTGACTAATGTTGACCCCCATGTGAAAGTAGCACCGTCTCTGTTTTAATTATCTTTTTTTTGAATCTCGTCGCGCACTTTATAAAACCAAGTCATATGTAGGCTGACCATATAACATGTTTGGAAACAGAAAGGGGAGTGCGCGGGTTGGAATTCAGGTAAAAAACAAGTCAAGCCGCCAACCAATTTGAAGTGTTCAGATAAACAGGTTAATGGGTCGTGTCCGAGTTACATGGTTAAGCATGTCCCTGTTAGGGTTGAGTTGTTTTGACACGATTATTAAACCGGTAGCGTTCAGGCAACACGGATTGCACCACTAAATTTAAACCTTCAAACTCGCTTTTTTAATGATTGATCATATATTGTAACAATTTTGGATTCAAAGTTAACACACACTCTATTTTAAAGTAATAGAAATGGATAAAGTGTCTTCGTGTCAACTCAACCCAACCCGTTCCCTATATTCAGTACCCATTTTAACCCATTATTCAAACTCAAGTCACACCCAACTTACCACCTCTACTGGAAACGGTGTTCATAATTTCAAATTTTCAGCTGAATATGGTGTCTTTTAATTAGAATAAAGCAGAAAAGCATATTTTCAAAGCAGAGGTTACATTATTTTCTGCAGCAGCAAGACAAGTAACATAATCTGTGTGCTGGCGAAAAGTCCTTGTGCAAGTTCCTTCTGAAAAACAATCCCAAGTCTGGTGCAATCCATAATAATATTAGTGAAAGTTATGTGAACATTAATGATAATTTTGTAAATATATTAAACCTTGACAGTTGTATCTGAGGAGCAGGATACAAGGGTATTCCCTCCAACAATGACTGCATCATTGACCTGTACAACCCAATTTGTTCTTTAGTGAAGTAGTATTAATTGAGCATAAGTGATGTTTAGAAATATACCCAGTCAACATGAGACTCGAAAGTAGTTGAACAGGTGGCACCCTCTTCACCTAATGCCCATCTTTTTAGCGTGCCATCACGGCTCCCGGTGAAGAGGTAACTACAATTATCTGGCTCTGATGGCTTTAAGACAGATAAACAGTTGACACCTGCACGATGCTGCAAAGTGCAAACCAAGGGGCTCAATATAGAATTTGAGTAAATTTGTTTTAAATATGGTTATAGTAAGCAACTGAGGATAGGAATATATTCTAATGATTTATTCATTGAAAGTTAGACTCCATTGATGAATAGTAAAGATATAAAACAATTCAGCCACCACTGACCGTGTAACACGGGTCGTATTGTAATGCAAAAAGTGGTCAAGCGGGCCCTTTTAATAGTCATCCGGATCGTATGACAGGTGGATCGTATGACAGGTGAAAAAGTCATATGGATCGTATGAGAGCTAAATCATACGGCCGGTATGATGTCTATGGTGACAAAGAAATGACTTATGTAACCACTGACAAAGCCATACGGATTGTATGACCTTTTTCTCCCTATCATACGGCCTATATGATGTTTTCAACTGATGAAGAAATGGCTTGTGTGACCATTGACAAAACCATACGTGTTATATGAACTTTTTCGCCCTATCACATGACCGATATGACATCATACGACTCGTATGACGTTTTTAACTAACAAAGAAATAACTTTCGTGACCACTTACAAAGCCATACAGGTCTTATGACCTTTTTTGCCCTATAATACCCCCATATGACATCATACAGCCTGTAAGATAGGGCAAAAAAGGCCATTCAAACCATATGACAACACGGGAAAAAAAAGGTTATACCGAGCGCATGATATAACAGGCAAGCTGGTGTATACTTTTGGGGTGGTGTGCCGATAGTAGGACCCATTTACCTTTATTTGTATAGAAAAAATTGATAACCGAGCTTCTAATCACAGTTTATTGTTTTGGTTTGAATTAATCTTAATTATATTATCATATTTGAACAATTCAACTAAATGCATAAATTATATTATTATATTTGAATCATCACAATAAATGCATCTACATGTTCTCTAGTAAGTAGTAGGAAACATATCTAGCGTCACAATACTCACTAGAACAATCAAACAAATAAAATACTAGATAAGGAGACGATCACTATATAGTCGAGAAACATTCCCTCTTGGTCTTATATGTATTTTAACTTCATACCTTGTAAATTATATGGAAATCTTTTGTGAAGTTTAAGCATGGTGGGGCAAGGATATGCAAACATATTATGGGAGTGTAACAATTTTATGTCCAAATAAAGAGGAAAACTGTACAAACAAAATAAACTCTAACCTTTGTGTCATCGGCATCATTTAAAACATATGTCAGTCTTTTCTCCCTACGAGGGCGAACTGAATTTGAGGTATTGCCTGCACTACCCACACGGTGCATTGCGGAGTTCCCTACACCAAATTTAATAAACTTAAGGCACACAACAAACTATACTTTCATGTAGGGCTGTAAACGAACCGAACATTCGGGCAACTATTCGCGAACTGTTTGGCAGGAAGTTCATTTACGTTCGTTTCGTTCATTTAATAAATGAATGAACAAGGAATTTCATTCAATTAATTAAATGAAAGGAACACAAACGGAGTCCATGTTCGTGAACATTCGAAAAGGGTTTGTTAATGTTTGGTCCTTTATGTTTGTTCATTAAAGATTTTTTGTACTTTTTAATGATTTTACTAATTTAATGATATAAAATTAAGAAAAGTTATTAACTATAAACAAATATATACATACATATATATATAAATGAGTATTATTTGATTAATTTATATGCAAATTAACATATGAACGCTAAAAAAACACCAACAAAAACTTGGTAGCCGGATTGAGTCATTGACACTGGTCACTCTTGGCCAGCCAAATCAAATAAAACATTGTTTGTGTTCATTTGTGTCCGTCCGTTTGTATTCATGAACAAGTTCATTTCCTTGATGAACGAACACGAACACGAACAAAAAATTTCATTCAGCTAGGTGTTTGTGAACGGTTCGCTTGTCAGACAAAAGCTTAACAGACGAACATGAACAAGGCCTTTTCAATTCGGTTCATTTATAGCCCTACTTTCATGACAAGTTATAATAGCTCTCTATTACAAATGGTATTACTGCATAAACAACATTAATGCTAAGAATGATACCAATTCTTGCTATTTCACATGAATGAACCAAACACCAACAAGATTGCAAGAAGTTTTCCATAATAAGCACCAAATCTTAATTCTTAAATCATCTCAAAATACAATCTATTCGTTTATCTTTAAGATTACTATCTTGGTGTTCTGTTTGATTGTTTGGGACATAACTTAATTACGTAGAAACGGTGATAAACCACTTTAAAGGAGAAAGAAAAGAAAAGAAAAGAAAATATATACAGTTCTTTATTCCTGATATTAGTTGACTTAAAGCAAAATTCATTAAATTCAAACACTTGAAGACGCTTACTCAGGATATCAAATTAAGAAGCAAATGCGAGACCATTAAAGTCAAAAGAAAGGGAGGGGCATTAAGCTATAAACTTTCTTGATTATATTAACTTTTTAAATGGCTAACAAGTATAACTTCTTTAACGCTATCTACCATGTCCATAAATTCAAGAAACTGTCTACCAACTTGGTAATAAGTTATTAACAAGTACCACTATATGCCTCTTCTGTGTTCATTTACAATGAGAATATGTCTTAAAACAATTTGGTATTAAGTTTAAAGTACCACACATAAAGTATATGAATATTGTGTCATGTACTCAAGTGTGTAAATTATTGATTTGAAATAATGCGCTACCAAGTAAGATCATACTAAAACGAACATACACCGCCTTCACATTTGTCAATAACTTAGCTAACAAAAATCAAAGCAATATTATCTTAATTTTCTATTAGCTTATTGAAACTTACGGTTGAATTTAATCAACTAAAACTAAAATGATAGCACATATAGACTTCCCGTGTCTAGATGTTTAAAGTCATATACTGGGGATAGTTTCTTTCTCAATTTCATTAAAAAGTAGTGTTTACATTGCTATAGAAGGCAACCGGGCAACAAACTGCACTGCTAGCCCTTTTTAAATAGCAAAACTAAGTCGTTTAAATAACATTCATTGACCGTCGGGTCATAACATTACTATTCATTACCCGTTGGATACAACTAGTAGCTCTGCAGCCTCATGCGCTAAAAAATAATTATAATCATCGATACCACTTAAAATCATCCTAAACATAAAGATATATTCCATCATCATAACCTAATTACTTTCAAAATTTTCATAAACAGAGAAGCAATCAAAAAAATCAAGTAATCGTTAATCAACACAGTAAACAAGACTACTAAAATTCAACCAGTCATGAATGAACAAAATTAACGTAATATCATTTCCTTAATGAATGAACACGAAATTCCGTTCGGCTAGGTGTTCGTGAACCATTCGCTTGTTTGATAAAAGCTTAACGATCGAACATGAACAAGACCTTGTTCGGTTCGTTTACAGCCCTATCAATTCCAAATAGAATCATCCAAAACATATATAAATATGCCATTGTCAAGAAGCTGATCACTTTCAAAATTACATTAAAAAAAAAGAACAAAATCAACTACTAAATTCTACAAGTCATGAATGAAGTAACGAAATTAACACAATATCATTTTAACCTCATATCATCTGATTGTACATATTATTACACATAAAAAAAACCCTAAGCAACAAAACCCTAAGCAACACTTGTACTCAAATTCCTAAAACTCACATCAAATTCCAATGATTCAATAATAACAACACAGAGACCGAACGAATCTTACCACAAGATGAACCGATACGAATCCTATTAAACGAAACAGGTGTCTAATTCTTCAACAACTTTATGCTTCAATTTCTCCGAGTAATGTCGCCAATTAGCAAAAGATTAATCTGTAACTCACCGAAACCGACTAGACTTCCTAAACAGATGTGTATATATATATTTCATCATCAGAACCTACATACTTTGAATTTTTCACAAACAGTAAGCAATCAAGTTATGAATACTAGCAAATTCAACAAGCCTTAATAATGAAGTAACACGATTATCATCTAACTCTACTTATAGAAACCCTAAGCAGAAACAAAGTCTAAGTCAAATATCCGATTATTCATTCAATAATAACAACAACAACACGAAAACTGAACGAACGAACGAAGGAATCTTACCGAATAACCGAAAACACGCGTGTCAGATTAAAATTGAAGTGAAGCTGATCAAATTGAATTAGAAAGAGAATTGAATTGAATTGAATTGAATTGAATTGAATTGATTGATGAGAATTGTGAATGGAGTTGGAAGAGATGAATACTATGTCTTTCACATAAATTATTATTATTATTATTATTACGGTAAAATTCCTAAAATGTCTCCGTTTTAAAGATAGATTCTAAATATGTCCCCGTAAAATTCAAATTTCATCTTTGTCCCTTTACTAACACGTCATGTCCTCTATGTTAGGAGTTCGAGACTACATTTTTCTTAACTCGTCGCCTCCCTGTTATGTTAGCTCAAAACCTGTCGTCTCACCATCATGTGAGCTCAAAAAAGTCTTCTCCCCGTCATGTTAGCTAACTGTCTACCCGCCATATTAACTTAAACATTAAATTTAATAACTTTTGTTATTTAAATAATTATATCTAAACAAGATACACATAAAATGCTTTTGATGGTATACACTAGTTTTCTTAATCGTGTAATTAGTATCCAAAATACAGCATACAAGAATTTAAAAACCAATAAAATTAAAAATATTTAAATGTTTTTAAATAAGTTTAGGATTCATGTTTTTAGTAAATATAAGGTAGAATTTTTTTTTGCTAACATGGTGGAGGAGGGGGGCAACGAGTTTTGAGCTAATATGACGGGAAGGAAACGAGTTTTGATCTACCATTACAATGAGACGACGGTTTTGAGCTAATATGACAGGAAAAGGCAAGTTAATAAACATATTGTCTCAAACTTCTAACGTAGAGATGACAATGAGTTAGCAAGGGAACAAAAAGAAAATTTGAATATTAGAAGAACATATTTGGAATCTCTCGCTTAAAATAGGAAATTTTGAGAATTTTCCCTATTATTATTATTATTTTGTATAATATAATATATTATTTTTATTCTAGATGTATACTCATGATTAATTGGCAAACTGCATCCTGTCTACATTATATGAATGATATAGATATTTTTAAATAGGTTATTCTTTATAATATTAGATAATGTAAAATGATAACTTTATTAGTGTTGTTTTCTAAGATTTGTGTTTTCACTAAAAATATAAAGAATAGAAACATAAGAAAGATAAATGCTTGAAATTCTGACGGGTATTTATTAAACAACTTAACATGTATACATGATATATATGGGTATGCATGACATGCAGTATGTAATGAGCCCAACATAGGACACGGTTTTATAATCGGGTATGAAATTTTATTATTATTATTATTATTATTATTATTATTATTTTGTATAATATAATATTATTATTTTATTCTAGACGTATATTCATGATTAATTAAAAAACTGTATCCTGTTTATATGATACAAATGATATAAATATTTTTAAATAGGTTATTTCTTTATAATATTGGATAATGTAAAATGATAAGTTTATTATTAATGCTTTTTAAGACTTGTGTTTTCACTAAAAATATTTTTTAAAGAATAGAAATGTAAGAAAGATAAATGTTTGAAAATTCTAACGGTTATTTATTAAACAAACAAATAGGTATACGTGATATTCGTGGGTATGCACGATATGCAGCATGTATTGAGCCCAACATAGGACACGATTTCTCAATCGGGTATGAGATTTATATTTGCAACTATACTTTCCCTTGTGGTTTCAATAAAGTAGTAAAGAACAACTAAATTACTAAATGAACGGAGTCATATGTATACCTTGTAACGATGATGACTACCCGGTTGGTGAGAAGTGTAAAGGTAGCCACTATGTTTGTCAGTGAGACATTGAAGACGCAATCACTACCCGATTACAAAATCGTTAAAGGGTGACCACTATCTGATTAGCGAGATACTACCTTTTTAGTGAGATTTTGCACTGATCCCTTTCAAGTTTAACACACGGGAGGCGTGAAAGTTATCTCTATTATGATAGAGAGACAAGAAAGGTAATCAGTACCTGACTTAGTGAGACGTTGAAACGATGATCTCTAATCGATCAAAGAGAAAGTTTTAGTGAAAGCACACTCTCAATTAAAGATCGATAATTGAGCATACAGTAAATTTGTTAACATTCACCAGAACCACTATGCATCAGGCGTCATCGCTCATCACCTTTATGCATGTAAATAATTTTCGAAAAATAAATATGAAAATAATCCATACACCCTTTAGGTTCTTCAATTGGCGTCATTGTAAGTTACTCTAACTTTTGCCAAACTCATGTTACAAAATTACAACTTTCTATATTTATTAACTACAACTTTCTATCTTGAAAGTGTTATCTCAATATCATCCTAAATCACTAAGTTATGACATGATATATTGTTGGAGATGGTGATTTATTTATGAAAAAATTTTGTTAAAGGGTATGTATATTAAAAGGCCTTCACTTTATGCTTTTACAATAAAGTTTGTTTGATAATATAGATACTTTTAAAGAAAATGAGGAGATCTTTTAAAGAACAATTTTTAAATGTACAAGTGAAAAGAGTAGAGATCTAAAAGAAATATATGTGGAAATGTGCTTCAAGACAATAAAAGAAAATGAGATTTTCTTTAAACTTTTCCAATCCCATATTCTCAAAAAGTGTGATGAAGATAAAAGTTGATTATGATAGGGGAAAAGAAATATTTACCATAGTTTCAAAATATTAAAAGAATTTTTTTAAAATATAAATCTCATTTTTTTAACTGGCAGCGAATCTTTCAAATGGGATACTGGCTAAATTCACCATATCGAGATACACTCGTCTTTCGATCTGTGGAAAACTCTTACCTAAAGCCAACGCCTGTGAATACTCTCCCGAAGACATAAAAGTGCGGTGAGGTAAAACTCATTCACCTAGTGTCGCTGAAACTAAATGATGAGGGCAAGAATATAAAACACCAAATCTCTTCCTTACCACTACACCACAAGCTCATTGACAAATATAAATCTCATTTAATAAGACTTTGTAAACTAAAAAAACATCATGTGTGTAAAAGCAAGACACAATAATCCAAAACAACATCATCACTATTTGAAATCTAATGTTAAAATGGTAAGAAAAATAAAGACAAAATTACAAATTTTGTCATTTAAACATATGCGATTTATGGATCAGGTCCTTTAAAATGTTTTTTTGCAGGCGGTGTCCTTTACGTGGGATGTTTGTTTGATTTTTGTCCTTTTGGCTAACACCCATCCATTTTCGTCGTTAAGTGGTTGCACGTGAGAAACATGTGAGGGGTTCTTTTGTCTTTTCACCCATCCCTGCAACATGTCTTTAACACCCTCACTTCTGATTTTAAAACCCCTAAATAATCCCTTACAAAGCCCTAACACTCTTTCACCTTCCGATCCTCGATCAAACCAAGCAAGCACCCTCAGATGATATAATGGAGCCGCAATTCTACATTGGTGAAGCACACGATCAAGAAGATTATGCAAATTTCTACGGTAATTTCAACTTTCTAGGGCTTACTATAGTAATTTGTACTCGTTTTTAGTTTAATTTTGGTACTTACACAGTGATTACTGTTATTTTGTAGTTGGATTACCTCATATGTTTTCCATAATGTTGCACAATGGTGGTAAATTTACCAAATTCCTTGGAAGAGTTTATAATAGAGGTGTGGTGCATCATATTCATGAACTCGATATTGACATGTTTTCTGTTCATGAGGTTGATCGAATCTTGGAGCAAATAGGTTACTCTAAAGAAGAAACTAGATACTACCATTATCTAGTTCCAAATGAAGATTTGGATTTTGGGCTTAGAGCTTTGGGAAGTGATGACGATATTAGGGGATTTGCTCAGTATGTTGGAGAGCATAAAGTAATGAGTGTGTATGTTGAGCATGAAATAACCACTCTCCACACATATTTTTGCTCACCATCAAAGGTTGCAATTAAAGAAATCACTGATAAAGAGCATATGGCAATGGAGATAGCAACTGATATGTCTAATTCAGCCAAGAGAAAAAGATTTTTGTTGGGTTGGCATGCTAGTACAAATGAAGTTGGCCAAAGCAGTGGACAACAAGAGCAAATTGATCTTGTATTAGACGACCCTGAATTCGACCCTTCATTTGGAGACAATACCTTTGGTGATCATGAAGAAGGTGATAATCACCAACCTACAAATGAAGGTGAGACTCACCAAACTACAAATGAAGGTAATGTCATGGGAGTTGAAGGTAATGTCATGGGAAATGAAGGTAATTTCATGTGAGATGAAGGTAATGTCATGGGAGGTGAAGGTAATTTCATGGGAGATGGTGGCAGTGGAGATGATGGCAGTGGAGATGATAGCAGTGGAGATGATGATAGTAGAGATGATAGTAGTGGAGATGATGACAGTAGAGATGAAAACTATGATGGGAGAGATGAGACAGGGGATGGTATTGACGAGGAAGATAGTGATTACATGTTAGAAGATGGTGACACAACAAATGATGTCGATGTAGATATGAGGGATTTTAGATTGCATACTGATATTGATGTTGATCTCCAGGCTGCCATTGATAGTTTAGATGGTTTAGAAATGGAAATGGAAGATGTAATGTTGGATAATGATAAAATTTGTAAAGAAGAAATGGATGACAAAGACATAGATTCCCTTTTTTATAAGGGTCAAGTGTTTGGTACAAAGGAAGAGGTGAAGAAATTGATTAGATCACATGCTGTTGAAACAAGAAGACAAATTAGGATTCGAAAAGATAATCGTATAAGGGTAAGGGCAGTGTGTGAAGGTGAATTGGAAGATGGGTCCCATAGGGAAAAAAGTTTGGGGGTTGGATCTAGCAGTTGTGGTAAAGACAAAGGGTCAAAAGATAAACATGTTGGGGGTAGAGGAAAAAGGAAAGACCCACATATCAATAAATGCCCTTGGGTTCTGTTGCTTTCTTACCAGAAATAAACAAGATTTTGGATAATAACCAAGTTGGTGACTAACCATAAATGCCTTCAAACAAGGAAAATTTATGCCTGCACAGCAACCTTCCTATCTCATCACTTAATTGAGGAACTCCAAGATAACCCCAAGATTTCAAATAAAGGCATCAAAGATAAGTTCTGGAGGAAGTTTGAGGTTGGTGTTTATGACATGAAAGCATATAGGGCAAAGAATTTGGCCAAGGAACAAATTAATGGAAATTTCATATCTCAATATGGGCTGCTGAGGGATTACATTGAAGAGTTGAAAAATGCTAATCCAGGTACAACTGTTCACCTTGAAGTAGAAAATTTCACTGACCCCACATCTGAGACAAGAACTTTTAAGAGAATCTATGTATGCTTGGGGCCTTTGAAACAAGGTTTCAAAGCTATTGGGAGAGATCTTTTGGGACTGGATGGGGCTTTCCTCAAAAGTGCTTGGCCTGGTCAATTGCTCACATCAGTTGGTCTAGATCCAAACAATGGATATTACCCTTTAGCATATGCAATTGTAGAAGTTGAAACAATGCTCTCTTGGCAATGGTTTTTGCAATGCCTTGGTGATGATTTGGGCCTGGATAGTAGATCTAAGTTTACCTTCATGAGTGACAGACAAAAGTTTATATACACTCCTTTTCATTCCATAATTTTTTATTTCTATCTAAGATCATGTCACTAACAGATCTTCCTTATATGTACAGGGCCTTATCCAAGCAGCGGAAAGGGTGTTTCCTAGTGCCGAGCATAGATTTTGTGTTAGACACATTACTGAAAATATTAAGCACATATTTAAAGGCAAGATTTACACATATGCTATCTGGAAACTGGCCGCGTGTACAACAAATGCTCATTATGAGAGGGAAATGGATAATTTAAAAAGGTTGAACAAAAAGGCACATCTTTGGGTGTCTAAAATCTCACCAGAGCATTGGTCAAGATCACACTTTACTAGTAACAATTTCTTTTGCCTTTCTGAATTGTTAGCTTAAGTGTTGATATGTTTATGAAAGGAAGATGTCTTGATCATAATATAGATTATTTTGTTACAATAGGAAGAGCACTATCAGATGTGTTCACCAATAACATGTGTGAAGTCTTCAATTCTAAGTTGGTAGATGGACGGGACAAACCAATAATCACATTATTGGAATACATAAGGGAGTACCTTATGAGGAAGATTGTGAATGTTCTAAAAGTAAGTGATAAGTCATCAGGCTTGCTAACACCATATGCTACTAAGGTTATGGACTCAATGATAAAGGAAGCTAACAGGTCAGTTCTAATCATTTCATGTGTCTTTGAACATAAATTGAATATGCATAATTCATATACATTCAAATAATAGGTACAATGTGCAATGGAATGGTGAGGAACATTATCAAGTCACTAGACCAAATGGTGATCAGTGTGTGGTGAACTTGAGAACAAACACTTGTGCGTGTAGGAGGTGGGAAGTCACTGGGATACCATGCAGACATGTTGTGGCAAGTGTTTGGATGAAGGCTACTCATGACTCAAATGTTGGTAAACCAGAAACATATGTCAATCCAGTATACAAAATGGAGAGGTGGAAGGCTGTATACAATTACAAAGTCTACCCTATTAATGATATGACTATGTGGCCCAAGTCAAAGGTGCCAACACAAATCACAGCACCTAAGTATCATAAGCCTATTGGAAGGCCAAAGAAATCCAGGAAAAAG
>NW_027498871.1:0-69776 GCF_021521415.1 Bidens hawaiensis | reverse complement strand
CTTGACCCGATGGATGCAAGCTAACTGTGTTATTAGAGGTCTGCTAAATTGTTCTCTTTGCTAGATATTTAACTAACTATTGTTGTGAGCTTTACTTGATGTTCAAATTTGCTTTATTTTAGCTTTCCTGTGCGTGTCGGAAGGTAAGGTAAGGTACGAAGTGATTAGGGGTTAAAAAAGTATAAAATTTCACGGGCATCATAGTTCTAAGCAGTCACTTTTATACACGGATGCATCACACATTTGTTTTGTAAATGGAGCTTTGTTTTAGATTATGGACCAGCGGTTTTTTCTGTTTGGTCATGTTTATTTAGTGGGTTAAAACAAAATCATGGGTAATATTTACTGCCGTGCGTTTGTGGCTTCACATTGGGTGTTAAACCTTGTCCACATTTTCCCCTTGGGCCCCCAAACACGCGTCACATCGGGTGTTAAAAACTTATCCCCATTTGCCAAACACACGCTGTGCTTGTTTATGGGGACGTTAAAAAAGAGAAAGGGGGGGGGGGGGGTTGGATCTAGTTAGCACGACAATGATAGTTAAATGGTTACTTTGTTAATGGATTCATGCCTATGTGGTGTTGATGTGACACTTTAACTAGAAGATCTCTAGCTAAACGGTTAGTTAATGGATTCATCGATGTGTTTCTTATGTTCTTTTAGTATGTGATCAAGGACTGAACATCAACATATATATATATATATATATATAAGGTCGTTCACCGGCTTGTTTAGAAAATGGTGTACACTCGTCTAAAACGTCTCGTGTGACGCCGTCTCACTTATTTCCCTCCTACCTTTTTATCGTATTTCTCATGTTTGGTGTGGTATGAATGTCTTTTTTTATCAACTATAAATGTCTAACTGTTATTTGATTTTACAAAGCTAGTATAGCTTGGTTTGGTTATTTGAGAGACTTTATTTATGTTACTGGGCCAGCAACTCCGGTTTTTCTTTGCTATGTAGAACACCAAATTGGTTTGTGCTTTCCACCAAAGGCAACATATAGTGTAACGATTGTGAACAAAAACTTCATTTTCGGTTTAGTCGCTAATGCCCCAGAAATTGCTTCCCACACCCGCTTGACGATGTCTTCTAGATGAAACTAGTTAATAACAGATTGAAATAGTTTTTGGTCACTATCTGAGCATTGTGGAATATTTCTTCTTTGTCATTATCAGAGCTTTATGAAATAGTTTGTTATTATTATAACACCATATAACAACGTTGGAGGTGCTAGCCAGGTGCAGTTTTCTCCTCTTTTCGATGACAATACGCCACACGAACTAGATAAAAAAAGATGTATTATATCACAGAATGAAAGATATACAAGAACTATTAGAAAATAATAATGATAGTTCATGAAGCAAACAAATTTTACAGTATACAAAATCTTCAGCTCATGACATCAAAACAATCATCCATAAGCAACTTTATTCTGTAAAAGATTTAAATCCCTCACGCTTCAAAAACATTTATGGCTGATAAATCTCGGGAAGCTGGAGGCCAACGCTCGCAGCAGATTTTCCAAGCACCTTTTTCATTTCACCCAATCTATCAACCGTACGTAAACAGCAAATCCTATAACATTACTACATTAACCGACACAAAATAAAGTAAAGTGTAATCTTTAATCTTAATTGTGTACTACCTGCTGATGATGATGAACACTGCTCAAAACTAAGGTAATTATAAGTTTTATTTTGTGCTGAATAATCGATGGCTCTAACTCACTACCGTTGATTTTATAAAGTCTGTAAAATGATATTGTGTTGTTTGTGTTTCTTCACTGTTTTCACTAGCTCTCTGTAAACTTTTAAGGCTTGCTTCACCTGATCCCGTCCTAGCCTTTTCTACGCAAATTTCCAACCCTGCTTCAATATAGGGGTGTGCAAATTGCGGTTTGGTTTTGAGTTACAAGTGATGGGATAGGATTGATTTGGTAATCAAAGCAAAGACGTGTCATTTTCAATCGGGTTAATGTAGATAGGATTTTAGCGAGTATAGTGAATGTACAGAGAGACCATACATCTGTAGTCTAGATGAGATGCTGGTAGAACCATAATGGGCTGCCACTAGGAAAAAAATGCAGTTTTGTGGCCAGTAGTTGTAAGGCGCGCGCGGTCTGACCTTCTCTGTCTTTTTGGGTAACTAAATCTGGGTACTACATCTGTAGGACAAGGGGCCGCATAATGAGTTAGAACAGGTTAAAGTATAAATAAGTTGTTTTTAGTATGGGCAACTTTTAAGATTTTGTAAGTTAATAACAAACACATGTATTTAATAAAAAAAAAAAGAATCATAACTAAGTTATTTGTAGGATCTGGGTCAATTAGTGGTGTCCATGAGTTGGTTTTGGACTCAAACCAAACCAAACCAAACATCAAAATATTGGTTTTGAAAACATTCGATTTCAGTTTTTGGTTTGGTTTCAGGTTTTTCAATTTTACCATTTGGGCATGAAATTTTTTATCGAAAAGAAGTTGGCTTAAAATTATTAGCATGGACCTAAACCAATGGCACATATGTTAGTTAATTACATTATCAATTAATTGTTATACATTCGGGTTAAAATACATGTGTTGCACTATTTATCAAATTCTTGTAAGTCGTTTAAAATTTGAGTAAAAAACTTGGAAATCCATAATTTTGGTTCGGTTTTTTCAGTTTTAATCGCACGCAAAACCAAAACGAATTGAAGGTTCGGTTTTTATAAAAGCCAAAACTCAAACTATCAATTTTTGTTTGAATCCGGTTTTCTAGGTTTCATGCACAACCATAGCCCTAGGGCCAACCTTTTTCTCTATCACAAGTAATAGAGACACTACTCCCGGTTGGTCCCGGACTCCAAAAGCCACTTTTCTTTCTTTTACATGTACAGTATAATAACTCAGATAATATAAGTAAACGCGTAAGTATTATGAGTTATGAGTAACCACATAAACCGGCTGTAAGCGTGAGTGTAACTAGCTCAGCACCCGGAACGCCCATACTTAGTAACCTCCAACAAGTACCAAAGTGTCTCCAACCACCCCTACTTTGCCACGAGTTTCAACGCAGTGTATCCATCCCTATTAACCATTTTTGTCACCAATACTATTAGCTTAGCATCGATCCATGGTGTTTCTCACCAACAAGTGAGTTTTGCATCGAGTTTATCATATCAAATATGTGTTCAACCGCGTCCCAGTCATGTTCATTGCGGCTTTGTAGATCGGAACATTGCGTATCTCGTTGTACCGTAGTTCGTAATATTCAAATGTTATTTGGTTGGTTGATAGGAGGTTTTTAGAGAAGGGATGACATGAATATCTAGAGTTGACTATATAAAAAAAAATACTTTTAGGATCAAAACAAATTTTTATCAACCTATCTAATCTAATTATCTAATAAACAAGTGGATTTGAAACAAATATTTTGTCAAAATGCTCCATTGTGTCACATGGCATTCTAAGTCTTTCAATTCTCCATGTGGCATCTCAAAATTCATCAATCTATCCTCTCTAATAAAGGAATCCTCAATAGGTCAATCACCCAAAATTTTATTTTCCCGCCCGTAACAATAAGGCACTCTATTATTTTCAACGGGGGTGAATTACTATTTAGGGTTTATTATTATTTCCACCGAAGCCGTTTCACAATACGCTTCATCTTTGCTCCTGATTCTTATTCTTCATTCCTGTTTCTTAATAGTTGGAGTCAATCAATAATCAAGAATCAACGAGACATGGTTTAACGAATTGAATCTGGATATACCATATTCAATCGATTGCTGCATATTCACTAGGTATGTTCAACATCTAATCTTCATTTGGTATTATTTCAACTCTCCATATTTGGTTTTTTAATTAATCTACCTATCTAATAAACAAGTGGATTTGAAACAAACATTTCGTCAAAATGCTCCATTGTGTCACATGGCATTCTAAGCCTTTCAATTGTCCATGTGGCATCTCAAAATTCATCAATCTATCCTCTCTAATAAAGGAATCCTCAGTAGGTCAATCATCCAAAATTTTATTTTCCCGCTCGTAACAATTAGGCACTTTATTATTCTCGACGGGGGTGAATTATTATTTAGGGTTATTATTATCTCCACCGAAGCCGTTTCACAATACACTTCATCTTCGCTCCTGATTCTTATTCTTCATCCCTGATTCTTAATAGCCGGATTCAATCAATAATCAAGAATAAACGAGACATGGTTTAACGAATTAAATCTGGATATACCATATTCAATTGATTGCTACATATACACTAGGTATGTTCAACATCTAATCTTCATTTGGTATTATTTCAATTATCCATATTTGGTTTTTTAATTAATCTACCTATTGAATAAACAAGTGGGTTTGAAACAAATATTTCATCAAAATGCTCCATTATATGTAATTTTTTGAAAAAAAAATATGTATAATCAATGTTTCAACACAATTATATAACTACTAGCTTGGTCTAGTGGTGAAGGGGTGTGACATCTAAGCAAAAGGTTGTGGGTTCTAGTTTTAAGCTTATTTTTATACAAAAATATTTTATGCAACTCAAATCATAATTAAGTAAACCAATTAAAAATTAAATTGTTTAAACCCAACAAAATGTTCTGTTTCGCCCAATTTTTTTTTTGTCTTTGGCCCAAAAGAATTTTCGTGCTCTTAGAGTCGGCCCTATTCATAAACATGGTATTCTTCTGTTCGCTAGATGACACTAGAAAACGATAAAAGAGAAGACAAAAACAAAGACAATGAGCTGTTGTCAATCCAATAACATAGAATATTCTTTTTATAAAATATAAGAAAATTGAATTTTAACAATTCAATTTTCCTAAAATATATAATAGCAAATAGAACATCTAAGATTCAAGACATAGAGGGTCAACGAGTTGTTGACCCATACAATATTTATCCTATTTTATACTTTAACCGCTCTATCAAACTGAAAATAACATATTGCCCAGCAGTTTAATCACACATTTCCCCATATGGGAAACACTTTTATTTAGCAAATTATATGACAAATTAGACCATTGATATGTTTTACTTCATCATAGCTTTTTACAAATTTTGGAGACAGTTTGATGATAGATCTTTAGAGCTTTGACATCGAGTAGTCCATAGCATCCACAAGAAAATCTATTAAACAATAAGATAATTTTTTAATTTTAAATATGTAATGTGAAAAATAATTATAAAAAAGAAATGGTATAGGAAAAAAGCACACCCGCATCTTCCTTAGTGAAGCATAGTGGTGGAGTGATTCTAAAAACATTTCCATAAAATCCACCTTTACCAACTAATACCCCCAAATCTAAAAAATAAATAAATAAATAAAGTTTATGCGTCATTTAGTCATCACACAGTTGTCTGACACCGGTGAAAAAAAACTTAGACCCGTTATTTATTATTGATTGTATATAAGATTGAAAATTACCTTTCATCATCTCCATTGTCTCCAATATTTCAATCTTTGCTGGAGTTTTGAGCTTACGATCAGTAACAAGTCAACACCAAGTATTAACCCTCTTCCTCGGACATCACCGATAACTTCAATATATCACAACATAATTATATATGTTTACTAGATTCTTAAATCTACTACTTTAAGCATTGCTTTAAACTATAAAAAATTAAATTTTAATGTGAAATGTAGAAGTAGAACTTACTTATATGCTTATCTTTAAGAGCAGTAAGTCGTTGTTTCAAGTATGATCCAACAACATGAGCATTTTCTTGAAGATTTTCTGTTTCAATAACTTTTAGGACAGCATGACCCGCAGCAGTACAAACCGGATTCCCACCAAATGTATTGAAGTAACTTCGACGAGTTAAAACTTTTGCAATTTCAGGGGTAGTCACCACTGCACCAAGTGGAATCCCATTGCCAATACCCTGATTTGTAAATTTGGATTATCCCATTACTTCAAAATTCAGGTTTGTTTAATTGGATACGATTATTGTACCTTTGCCATTGTGACAATATCAGGGACTATTCCTTGGTTTTGGAATCCCCAAAAGTTGCTTCCAGTTCGAGCAAATCCAGCCTGGACCTCGTCCCAAGCCCTCCAGCTTTCTTAATACTCTTATAAACCGGAGGTAAGTAATTTGGGGCCAATTCCACAATGCCACCAACTCCCTATACCAATCAAAATATGTACATATTTAACAGTTCATCAAAAAGAAAAGCAACCATTAAAATGTGCATGTAGTACGCAATAATGGTCAAAACAAATTCATTTTGAATCGAGTTATATTATGGACCGATGGGCCCGTGTTACCTGACCATTTTTACTTGTGATTTCTTAATGATTGAATATAATTATTTAGGAGACCGTGTGCACTAATACACTTGTCAGATAGCTTTCAACAATCTAGCCTATTTTCAGTTTATCATATATATTTTTTTAACTTTTCTTGACAAATTATATATCGAATACTTCACCTGAATCGCTTCAAAAATGAAACCGGCAACATGTCCAGATGTTCCAAACTGTATCAAGTCATCGACGTCTTTGGCATACTTCTCTCCATCGGAGCCGAATACTCCTCTATACGGATCCGGGTTTATTGCATGATGGACCCCATTCTAGTGGACAAATGAAGAAATACGATTAGCAACCACTCATATATGTTTAAAATACCACCCTTAATTATCTATATAGTATAATTACAAAGTTTGGTGACACAAAAGAATTTTTTAAATATTTTATTAGGTTTGTTTTACTGTTAAGACATCATGATGGATAACACAATTGTGATGTGTTGGTGAATTGGTTGTTGTAAGTTTGTTTGTTAAAGCTTTAGTTAAAGTTAGAATGCAGTGCGTACAAGTTCGATTCCCATAAACCAAAAATTTGCTCTTCTTTATTTTAATTGATCCTTTTGTTTCTTTTTTTTTATTTTCTTTTATTTTAGTGTTTTTTTGCTTAAATATGTTAATATAAGTAAGAGTTTTGGTACCGCAAGTACCTCATTGGGTCACTTAGCGGCATCTTATTGGCGCAAGGCATTTTTTTAGTTTTGTTTTAGTCCAGTATAGTAACGAATATGACGGAAATTGATCGAATTCTTGTAGACTCATCGTGTGTTGTTTTAGTTTCAGTATTGTAACGAACGTAACACAAACCGACCAAATGCTGATTTTTTCGGTATCGTAACGAACATTACAAACCTCTAAACATTTAGGGGAAACAATTCTACTGTCCAATAGTTGAGGGGTTATTATTCACCCCATACTCATATATATTTTTTTTGAATGGAAAGAAAAGAAATAATAATAAAATTTAAATAAAAAAGTATTATTAATTGAATTAGAAATATATATGAGGAATGAGATGTGAAAAGTTTTATAAAATTGAGAACAAATTTAAAATATGATCACTTTTATTTATATTTAAAGGATGGGAATGAGTAGACTACTGAATGCTCTTAGGAAACGACTTTTCATTACGCAATATAACAAATCCATGTGCTTAAAATATGAACAAACTAAAATGTAAACTAAAATGTAATGTTATATAAGTTTAGGATTAATAAATAAAAAGTATATAGAAGAAAAACACGCTACTAGTATTGGTTTATCTTAAATTTAAAAAGCAAAAAGTATAATTCAAAATACCTGAATAATATTGAATTTCCAGTTGGACTGTGCAGTTGCCCCCATTGTTGCAGCTGCGTTCCCATGGTACGCGTTCCTCAGTGATATGATATCTTGGCAACCTGTGTATAATCGGGCGATCATTATCGCTAGCTCGTTGGCTTCCGTGCCCGAATTAGTAAAAAACACCACCTGCGTATCATGTATATTCTATTACTGTTGAACTATTTTAAATAAGTATTCATACCATCTTATATTATATAAATAAAAATTAATCAATTGAATAGTTTTATAGATTAGAAATACGAATGATAATTTTTCATCAAACTTTTTTTAATTGAACAATATTAGCTTTTAACTGAATTAACCTAATTATTATGGATTTATGGTAGTAGATAACGTAAGCATTGGTGACAACTATATCATAAAACATTAACAACCAGACAAGGATGAGATGTGCCAATTTAATCCACACTTTTTGCCTCTATAATATTCATTTGTGGGTCCATTATTTTTATATCATTGCACCAATAACATGGTGTTCAATGAACCTAGACAAGCCCCAAGTGTACTTATCCAACAGTAGAGAAATGAATGTTAAAATAGATGGCTGAATCGGGTACTGAGGATAGTTCCAAACGCTATTGAAAACAGGTATGATATATACCTTGAGGTCGCCGGGCATTTTTATCGGTGATGCAGTGGTTAAGATAGAGAATGGTGGAGTGTTGTATGGTGGTGACTTGATTGACGATGGCTTGGACCACATCAGGGTGACAATGACCACAATTCACAGTGGCAATCCCTCCAAAACCATCAAGATATCTTCTCCCTTTTTCATCAAACAAATACTGCATCTTCCCATGTACCACGTTCAACTGTTTCATCACGATAATAATTGTACATCATGAATATGTATTTATATTTCATGCTATAATATGTATTGTTAAATTATCCCATAAAAGACACCTACCATTAAAAATCAAATTTTTTGTATAAAAATTAAACATATTAGCAAATTATAAAGTTTTAAGAGTTAAGAAACAATGTTTTAAATTTCTGAAAGTATTTCTAAATATTAGCATACTAATTTTCGAGTCTTTAGTGGTTTAAACTTTAAAAAAATTACATGGATTCAAACTTGAATGTTTATCTATAAATGTGAGTTTGTTTAAATATTAGCTGATAAGCTGAATATTGATATAAGTGGTGTTGTAGTTGAAACAAGAATTACTAAACTTAGTTGACACATTGTAAGTAAAATAATTCAAAAAGTAATGAGCATATAAAAAAACAAAATTTTGATTGTATCGTTGGTAATAATATAGGGTTTTTTTTTTTAATAAGTAAATCGTAAAAACATATAATAGGGTAAGAAACAATTGGCTGTTTACCCTTTATCAAGTATAAAATTTATAGATTTAATGTTGTTAATAAATTTATTTAAAAAGTAATTAACGAAAATTATCAAATTTGATAGTGAATATATATAAATTACTTCAAAATTATTATCAGCTATTATCAAATAAAAGTTAAATGGGACCCCGTTGCCCGTTGATTACCTTATTGACAAAACGTCATTTTAAGGAAAAAAAAGAACTGGGAGAAAAAATATACCTTAAATAGCTAGAGGTGCACAAGAAAAGATATGTAATTTTATATGTAACACAAATTTACAATCATTTGTATATTAAATTTGTACAAAAACTTAATTTAATATAAAAAAAAACAACCGTAGCGTGTTACATGTTTGTCTTTTATTTAAATTTAATCTTTTTAAAGTTAATCTTCTTATTATAAAATTGACAAAACTAACATTGAAGAGCATTTGGCCTAGCGGCAATACGAAGAAAAAAGAAAACATGTAATTTAAGACGCTGCAATCGGACATGAACTCACCGGCTTTTTGTAGAAGTAGAACATGGAAGGGCTGAGGAACTGATTACGCTTGTGGAGGATCTCATCGGCAGTGGGACCCACGTACAACGGAGGAGAGTAATCAAAAGCGGGTATAATCGGGACTCGATCGGATTCTGATCCCTCAACCGGTGATCGTTTTTGAGCTTGTTGCGAAAAACACTGACGACGATTTTGGGTGGATTTCAATCCGCTGCAGGTTAGCCTTCGTAAGGAGGATGCAAATTTGTACATGTTTGCTATGATGAAAACAAAGAAGGTGATATTATTTATAGAGAAAGAGATATAAGGGTTGTGATGCTTATGTGGCAAGCAACATCAATTATGTGCTCATCCCACTCCCTTGTTAGTAATAATAATAATTACAACTTATCATGATTCATTTAACTCCTAGCATTTTTAATAAAGTTTTAATAGTTTTACACGTTTCTACTATGTACTTATATTTTTTTTTCTTTTTTTACGGGTCAAAGATTCACCCGATCATCTCTATTTTACTCTTATAAGAGAAACCCACGATAGGTGAGAAATGTAACATTCGTTAATTTTCGAACACAATAAACCTGGCCCGTTTAAAATTTATTTTATTATTCGGAATATTGTTATCAATACATTTACCATTTTATTTAGTTCTCAATCATTTATTTCATTTCACGTTCCTCAGAGTTAGTTCGTTTGCTTAATAAAATGTTAGAACTATTAAGCATGTGCATTTTAACCCCTCAAATATAGGTAGTAGTAACATTCATTACTTTTCAAACCCGAAATCCGACCCGTTTTAAATTAATATTTTTGGTTTTGTTTATATATATATTTATAATATAATTAACTAATCTTAGTTTTCGTTTCATGTATTTTATGTAATCATTTATATGCAATTATATTTTCACCACCTTTGTAATATTGCATGTTCATTTAAAACATTCATAATCAAGATAATTTATTTATGAACTTTTCTCATGCAAATCATCAAAATAAATCTTAGATTATTATTATTATTATTATTACCATCTTTTTCATATGTTATTTTTAACTAATAAAAATAAACCAATGAATGTTTTAATTAAATAAAATTTATTGAAAGAGTTAAAAACTTTGAAAACCTTTTAAACCATTTTAATTGTTGTTTTTAATTATATTAAATATGATTAATTTTCATAAATTTTATAAGTCATAACAACTCTATAATTTCACTCTAAAAGGAGGACTGATCCTCCATTATTTTCATACCTCAATATTGTATATGTCTTACTTTAGTGTTGGATTTACTCATAAACACAGTTCTATATATCACAGTGAATTAAAGTTTTTTGCGGAATAATAAAAGTCAACCATTTCTTACAAACCATACAGTACTTGTATTTAAACATTACAAATTGTTTCAACATAAAACATAAAGCATTCTAGAGATGTCAGCTGTTCAATCCACACCATGTGCCATCATCAAACAAGCTCTTTTAACCTACTTACATGTAGGGTTGTTCAAACCGCTCGTCGCTCGAAGTAGCTCGCCGCTCGTTCGGAAATTGCTCGGAAAATGCTCACTCGTTTTTTCGCTCGATTGTAAACGAGCCGCTTTGCTCGGTTCGGTTTGCAAAAGAGCCAAGCAACGACCAAATGTTTGCTAGGTTCTGTTCGGTTCGGCTCGAATATTTTTAATTTATTTTATATATAATTATATATGAACAAATATATATATATACTAGTTTGATCCTCCCGTGTTACAGGAGTTTATTTAAAGTTTTGTTTTTAATCGTTTTGCTATTTTATGATGATTTATTTTATTTTTTATCGTAGTTATGTTTGAATTTAATACATATATATTAGTTTGTTATTATATTTTTTAACGTTTGGGTTTTATCAGTTGAGATGCATAGGTTTTTTAGATTTTTAACGAACACGAGCATGTTGACTTTTTAAAATGTACAAACATGAACACAAATATTTGTCTAATGAAAGAAGGGGCGTTGATGTAGTTGACAATGGTGGGTGGTATAGGAAGTTAACCGGCGATGGAGATGATAGATCAGCAACGGAGAACATGTACAAAGCATATAAATTAAATTAGGGTTTGATGATAAAAGTGTTTATCAATAAATTAGATCTTATAACCTATTTGAGGGCTATTATAGTTTGGCAAAACCCATAACCCGTGAAAAATATTCTTTGATAATTAAGGGGTTGTTTTACAAATAAATGAGATGTTATAACCCGTTTAAGGGTTATTCGGGTTTTGTGAGACCCATAACCCGTGAAAATTATTGTTTGATTATGAAATAGTTTTAAAAATAAATGAGATGTTATAACCCATTTAAAGATTATTCGGGTTTGCTGAGACCCATACTCGCGAATTCGGGTCAAATGCATGAGAAGCCTCCATTTATAAATCAAGCAATCTGATGCTCTAGAGAATGGAGGGGAACAACCTGAGAGCGACACATAGGATTTTATGGTAGGCAATTATATAGATAGTTATATATATATATACACTAGTGGGAAACCCGCGCAATGCGGCGGCGACAATTTACAACGCAATACTCTTTTTCTATTAGATTTTTAATTCTCTCGTGATATACTATATAGTAATCATGTTAGGTTTTTTGATCGTGTAATCCTTGACAAAAAAAAATTATTTTGTTTGCTGCTTTATTCTTTTCAAAAATTTTCGAGTTAATAACATCAGTGCATTCAATCAATTGTCACCGGATTAGGAGGACCGGTATTGAACAAAATTGTTGCATCATGCATTAAATGTTTAATACGATTTAAGGCGGGTGGTGTGTTGTAGTTGATTTGTTTTCTTTGCTAAACATGGCCTTTATGAGTACTATATATGTATGTGTAGTTTATGCTTACCTCCCATCTGTAAAAGGAACACATGACAAAATCATTCGCCAAGCTAATAGTCACCGAAAATGAATATATGACTAAGTGTATGACTCAATAGTTTATGATTAAGATTATTTACAATTGGGCGTAACCGGAATATTTACAATTGGATGAATACTGATTAGTGGAGACAATTGTTATCAATTGAGAAGAAAATTGTTGAGGAACAACAATCGTTGTACACAGATTAATTTTAGAATTCCATACATAGGTAGAAAAATCTTTTTTTTTTTTTTGTATAATTAGAAGGTGGAGCAGCAGCAATGGTGTCTGGAAGAAGTTATCGATGAGACGATGAGCAACAATGATTTTTATACAAACATGCATGAACCAAATGTTTTGATGTTATATGGACATTAAAAGTTACCCAAACACAGTTCAAAAGTCAGTCAAATAAATACAAAACCCAATAATAGTAGAATGGCACATTAAAACCACAAATTCATTTGAAACATCAAAAGTGGTTTTTTTCATAGTTTACTGCCAGATGCAGTTTTTATCCCTATTAACGATGAGATCGCACTTTCCATAACTGCCCATACGTCAGCCAAGTCAACATTAATCAAGCCCTGTATTTGCAAATTTACACCAATTCGTTTAATCTATAAATAAAATTAGCAAAAGGATTGATAACTTTAAAAGAAGTTATTACGGGTATTATCTCTGAGATGCCACAAACACCTGGTGTTCTAAGAATATCATCAGCCAAACTAAAAGCTTTTGTTACAGGTTTAGACAGTGAAACCGCATTTGTCACATAAGCAAACATCAACGTCATTGCAGTTCTTCCTGCACGTTTAAAAACAATCAAATAACGTCAGCATGTAAAAAAATCAAGCCAGCTTATTTATTTAAAACAATTGTACATATTTGCACATACTGATGCATGTTAATGAAAAATAATAAAATACTTTTTAACATACACATAATGCATAATTAGTAGGCCACACAATATATATAATTTATATGTATTAAAATTTTTGTTATAGTTTAAATATATTAATATTATGATTTAAATTGAACAAAGCCAATGAGCGAGCCAGGTAAACAAGCCTAACAAGCGAGCCAGTGAACCGAGCTTACCATGGCTTGTTACAAACGGAACTGGCTTGTGTAACATTCGTCAATTTCGGGTCACTTTTGTTATGTAAACCCGACCCGTTTGTAACCCGAACATTTCAAATATATAAAATATTGGATCTTGTCATTTAAAATATATAAAATATATAAAATATTGGTTTTTTTTATGTTATGCATTGTTTGACCATTTAAACATACCCATTTTTATGCAAACCATAAAAGAATCTTTATACCCAACCCTTCACTCCTTCCCTATATATACACACTCATCTTCTTCATTTTACTCTTGCTACATCTCCAAAAACTCTCTCAAAACTCCATAGATTCAAGGTTGTTATTTCTTATGTATTCTTGAAGTTTTGACTTCTCAAGTCAAACTAACTATAGTATTTCATTCTAACTTGTTCATCTAATATTACTAACTCTTGAATATGGTGGTACAACATATATATAATACACACCCCTTGTTTCCTTTATTTGTTACTTCACCGACTTTGGTTGGTTAAGTTTCGAATGTCATAAGGCAAGACTTCATGGAGGACTTCGTGTTCTTGATATATATTTACACACACCTAACTTATTATACATATCACTTATGACTAACTTCTAATCCTTTAGTTTGTTCATCTTATTTACAAGTTCCATGGTGTGGGTTTGTATAAGACTAACCTCGGTTTAACCGAAACTAGTCCAAACCGGAAACCTCGGTTTACTGAACTATTTGTGAGATGGAGACCGAACCAAACCGAACTATACCGACTTTTACTCGCTTAAGACACACAAGTGTGTTTTTAGCTATCAAGACTTGTATATTTCTTTAAAAAAATAGTTTACAAACTGATTTTAATTATTTTCTTAAGTACTTGGAATAGTTGGATCCAACTTGATCTCATAACATAGTTTGGACCGACAAAACCGAACACTCGCTTAACGTGCGTTGTTAGTTCTAAACAATAGATCTACATACTTGGTTAAGTGTTAGTATGTTTTAATGAGTTATCTCATAACAATTAATATTTTGGAAAGTTGACTTTGGGTTTGACCATTTGTCAAGACCCGAACCGACAACCCGAACACTCGTTAAAAACCCGTTTTAGTATCTTTAGCCTAATGGAACTTGCATTTTAGCATTTTCCCCACCTTATTACTTAACATTGGTTAAGTAAATATTAAGGTTAGATACTTTAACCCGGTTTTGAGCAAACTTACATTTTTTAAAAGGGTTATTATTATAAATTCTTAAATAGTTACATTTTAAACCTTGAACTTTAATTGATTAGTTTTTGCAACAATTATTTTATTTAAAGATCTTCAAGACAACCTTTCTAAATCCAAGACATTCTTTTATTTAGGCTTCATACGTTAAACTCGTCGTTCCGGCAAATCTCCAAATAACCAATCTTTCAAGTTTATTACTTGAACGTGAGTAACTTCATATCCCGTTTTCTATCTTCCATTTTGGGGGTGACATTTCAACTTATCTAAACTAAATCCAAGACCATTTGGCAACCCCTCATGGCAAGGTGTCGTTAACGTAATGCAATTAACGATAACTATAAAATCCTAAACTATTTGGCAACCCCTTATAGTTGGGTGTCGCTAACTTGTTAGCGATAACTATTTATCCAAGTTTATAGCTATTATTTATGGTTTTGTATACTAGTTTTGTGGCTTTTCATACTATATATCTATTGTTCAAACTTATGAATTGCTAACCAACCTTTGTGTTGATAAACTTTATTTTATGAAATGTTACAGGTTTGCATCTAGGTTGATTATGGAGTTCGGTGAAGAAAACGTCACAAATACCATTAGGATATTAGCAAAAATGAACAATATTTGATTTGCTATATTTTGTTATATTTTGTTGTATTTGAGTTATGAATATTTGGTTATGTGACATTTTCGATGTTGTGAAATGAAATGAGTTTGTTAAATATTGTCGCTTTAAATAGTGTCATGCGCTTATGAGCAATCGTTGCACCCCGGCATGTTCCGCCGCCTTTGGTCGGGGTGTGACAGCTTGGGTCACTTGCAAACTGATTGGCACGACTCATTTATCTTAACAAGCTAAAATATTGATCTAGAACTCGCTCGTGAAAAGTTCAAACCAACTCGCTTATTTTTTATAAAAAAACGTATTTATTTTATTGCACATATTAATACATATAAAAAATATTATTTTTTATAAAACGACTCGAACTCGAGCTGAGCTCAAGCCATTAAAATAATGTCCGATTCTTGAGCCTAGTAGAACCTCATGTTAGAGCAAGGTAAATATATTTAGGCATAGATGCATAACACCTATAATAAAAGAAACTTACATTGACTATGTAGCAGTCAAAGCTCTAACAACATCTGAAGTGCCCAATTGAAACACCATTTGACCAACATTAGCCACTTTATTCTCCTCGTCTTCACCGGCTGCGAAAACAATCCTTTAAAAACTTGAATGCTTACTAACACACTAAACAATTGCATTAATTAAAAATAAAAAGCTAAGAAGCTGACCAGTAATTTCTGCAAGATGTAGATTATCAAGATAAGGTTCCCCCAATTTAGAAGCGCATGCATATGCGTTTGGAATTTGTGATGAAAGTCTAGCGAATGCATCAAATATACCATCATAACCCCCCTCCCGGGCCAATCCACATAACTAAAATAAAACATGCGAAAAATATGTAATAAAAGTCAAGATACAAAGCATCTAAAATAAGGTGAAGCCAATGTGTGAGTAAACTATTGATGTATACACTGATTAAAGCATCGAATCTTTAGGAGATTAATTAAATAAAAGCTCTATAAAATATACAAATCACTCTAGTCTACACCAAAAAATAGTATTACTTACACTCAATTTGGTATATAATGTATATCAAGATGTAGATAAAAATAAACTGCAACTCGCTTGCTCTAAGGTAACTCAACAAATGATCAAAGTGCAATCCCGCTTTAAATCTTGTTTATACAGGCCAAACCTATTAAAAACAACCAAACTGTTTTTTTGTCATCAAGCTGCAGTCTTAAAGAAGTTGTGATCCCTTGCAAAATTAAATGAAACAACAAAAGCAACTTTTGGTACAATTACAACATGCCTAATTCCCTGGTTTAGTACTTTAGCTATTAAGTTCAAGCCTTGTATGAGAAAATCATCTAGGTCCGTTGAGCCTTAACAAGTGTTGTGAATTTTTTACTTTTATACCTTTTGGAATTGTATTCATTTATTTATCGTTGCACATCCGCGCTCGATCCAAGCTTTGGCTCGTTTTTGGTTTTTCTCAAGATATTTAAAAATAATTAAAAACATATATAAATTAATTAATACATAACAAACAAACCGACCCCAATTTGAAAAAATAACTCACAAGCCGAGATCGAGCTTTAAAAAAGGATCTTGTAACGATTTGAACACTCGAACTCAAGCTTTCATAACTCTAAACAAGTCTAGTCAAGCTCGGACTCAGTCGTGTACACCCCAAATGAGTAATTAGAAAATGATTACATAAATATGAAAGCATATCCCAAATCACCACTAACCTGGCAATCTGCAAGCTCTCTTCTAGTGACATCAACTTGAAATGGTATAATTCCATTATTACATATATATGTGTAATAATAATATATGACCCTTATGGTAAGCAACCATTGTAGCATCTTGAGCCTTGGCCATGTGCACATAGCTTTGTAAAGTAGGTGCCTTTATGGTCAGTGGTAGTATACTGCACTTACCAAACCTGTAAAAAAACGAAATTCTTCTTACCAACAAAATTTTCAGATTATCAATATATAAAGTACCAGTAATAATGATACTAGTACCATGGGTTTGTATTTGTTTTAATAATGAACTGTTTATTTGAACAAATAAGGAAATCATCTACAAATAAATTGTCAAAATTATTTTAGCAGAGCAGTAGACATTAGTTAAATAAATCAATTGTGCACAACTCTAGAATATGTGTTCGGTGGTGCTCCGAGGTGCAATAGTAAAGATATATTTCGTTTCTTAATTTATAAATTATAACTCTTTTTTTTTGTTCTTCCATTATCTGCATAATGATTTTTTGTGCACAAACTAAACAATTTCCGATGTGGTTTCGTTTCCAGATTTACCGAAAAGGGAAAAAAGTGAACCGACCCGTAAAAATTGAACAAGATTTTATACTTGAATCGAACCCATGAAAACTGGAAAAACGCCTTTTCTTAATGGTCTATCTTTATCATCACATGTTTCAAATTTAGGATGTGTTTTAAACTTTTGTTTTAAGCCACCCAAATATAACTTTTCAGTCAAATGGGCCCATCAAAACCTCTTACTAAAACAAAACAAATAAAACTTTTTAGCTAAACAGACGGTATAAACAAAAACAAAGATAGCAGCAAACAACCTAAACAGCATATCTAGGCGATAGTCATAAGATTGAAAAAAAGAGATTAAATAATAGTAACATACCTGCTTCAGTTGACCATTTCAACCTCCAATTGTAGTAACAACTACGTGTTCTGTACCATTTCCATAATACATTATTGGCTCCATTTTATAAAACACAATAAAAATCATGTAAGAATTGTAGTAAAGATCTAACTTAAAATTATAGTTTGACTAACTCAACAAAGAACCATTTCCACCTTGTCATCATGAAACACTTCACTTACTGGAACAGCTTTATATGCTTCACTATCCTATAATCAAACCAATTTAAACCATTACATACAAAAATCAATCAAACCACACCCAATTAAAAGCTTGTGATAGAAAAATTTACATACCATATCAATAATTTATTGAAAGTGAACAGATACATGCAGTGTGAATGTTTTCATGGTTGATCAAATTATAGATTAGCTACAACACTTGGTTAAGCTGCATCTGCAACATTTTGGTATAATTAATCTCAATTGTTACAAAATTCACCTTGAATTTCACAAAACCCTAACCTGTTTTCCATAAACGAACAACATAAATCAGTTACGTTACTTTCCCTGACGTGATCAGGTCCAACTACAATACAAAACGTTTTAATTACAAATTACACCAACAAACCCTAAAAAATTGCAAATTGGGGGAAATGTGCAGAAACCCTAACCTTGTATGATTTGAATTTGAAATGAGATCGGTAGTCATGGAACGAAATTTTTCCTATTCCATCAAATTTATAGTTTTATTTGTTCGCTTCAAGTTTTTTGAATACTAGAAATTTGTTTATATGATCGTTTTTTCTCACTTCAAACTTACATTTAGTAAAAATTTACAATCTATTACACATGTGTCAAAACTACTAATTTATTTATAAAATATATAATTTACAACCTTCACACTTGTTTCTTATAAAAAATTTTAAAGTGAAAAAGAAATAAACGATGCTAGAAATCTCTCGATGTCCAATCGAAAAATGCTCGTTTCGATTTTGGCTCGTTTCGGTTTGCGCTTGATTCGAATTTCAGCCGTTCGGTTCGGTCAGTTGTAATCGAGTCAAGCAACGAGCAAGCCTTCGCTCGGTTCGGCTCGGCTCGTGAACATCCCTATTTACCTGCGTGCATACTAAACGTCAGCTATACTGAGTGAGTTCTAGTTAATCAAGCAACATACAATACATTCACATACTTATATACATACCCGAGGGCATATATATATACTTAACTTGTTTACCTTGCTTTCATACATACATTCGTACATTCATTCTTTCATACTTTCTTTAACTTACACGATACATACATGACTATCCTTACGTTCTATAGAGTTTTCCGCCCCATAGCCTTCACATATATTATTAGGGTATGTTATCTACAATAGCAGATATTATTAGGCTATGTTCCCTATGTTCGCAGATATTATTGTTCCTTTCTTACTCATACAACCATACATCTATACATACATTTCTTATATATATATATAAATACTTTCATACAAACTCATAACCCCCTTTCCAATTTCATTCCTACATCATTCATAAAACGTACATGTATCATACACTTACCAATTAAGATAAGTGTATTAACAAGGAAATGGGGCTAGAAACTCCCACGTGTCCTTTTTTTTCCTGAGTTTATGGTCACACCTCTTATTTGTTGGGAACGACTAACCATGTAACAATTAACAATAATCACCTAACCACTCCTAGTTATATCATATTTCTAGGTTAATGAAACCCCTAGTTAACGGGGTCCCGGGGCAACGCCCTTGGCAGCGGGGTTCAAGGGGCGGCGGCCCTTAGCGGGGTCAAGGGACAGAGCCCCTAGCCGGGGTTAATTCATCAGAAAACTTTCCATGATTCTGACTTTCCATGATTCTAGTTCAAGTCTAAACCAATAGTCCTTTACTGAAAATTCATTAATAGTCCTTTACTAAAACTTCATAAGAACACTGACTTTCCATGATTTTGGGTCAAGTCTAAACCAATCGAATCGAGTCTAAAACCAACCGAATCGAGTAAAAAAAACAACCATCGAATCGAGTCTAAAAACTAATAGAAACGAATATGATAAACCAATCGAATCGAGTCTCAATTCAATTCGTTTCCATTCGATTCGATCCGTTCCCATTCGATTCGATTCGTTTTATCTCCAAATGAAAAGAGTTTCTCTTGAACTCGCTTCAAACATAGTTTTCCGTATCTTATCTTCCTAATCACATCCGTACATCCAGTTATGCCCGTTTTAATTATAAAACATGTTCCGGGACATAACGACTTCTTTTACTCATTCTAATATGGTCTAAACGTCACCCGTTCGTCCCGTCTCATTCCAAATATCTTGTTTACGTTCAAGTTTACAGCTTTCTTACATAATAATGCTCGATTTTCCTTACTATCAAATCCTAGGGCAAACCGACCTCAAAAACTTAACCTTTACACCTAAACGTACCTTTTAGGATTGGTTTTTCTTCGGCTTGGATTCAATACGTGAATCTGGACGTGTTTCTCTTTTTGTTTGATGATGCTGAACACGAAACCCAACCTTTCTTCAGCTCGGATCTAGGTCCGAAATGATGAGAGTGTTTGTGTTTTTTTCGAGTGTGTTATGGAGGCTGTAAGATGGAAATGAGGGTTTTTAGGGTTTTTGGGAGGTTTAATGGTTTTTATATACCCTTAAGCCCTAAGGCCATCATCATCATCCCTTATTCCATCTTTTATTGTTCAAGCTCACGCTCTATTATTTTCACTTAACTAAATAATATCACACTATTAAATAAACGAAATTCCTTTATTTATTATTATCAAATGCAGGATGTTAAACATTCTTTTCTTAAGATTGAGAACACTAACAAGTAAGTTTTAACGTTTTATGATTATATGCATTTTATAGCTTTTGTTTTGATTTTACCTTTAATGTGCTTCATATGTTGTTCTTCATGATCATGATATTTTTATCATAAAAGTCTTATATTAGGGTTTTAAGAATCATAATGATCATGAAAATCTAAAATAAACACTTTGATTTTCTAAATATTATAACAAATCTTGTTATTTTGCAAGAACAAAATATAAATACTATCTAAATGTTATGATCTGTTGATCATCATAAACTTGTACAGTTTTTTTTAAATGTGATGATATACACAAAATGGTTTTATTTAAAACTTTCTTATAATATAAACTAATATACTTGATTTCTCTAATTAATTGAGTAAATTAATTATTGGTTATTTTATTTTATTTCAAATAAAGTAATATCTATAATTTCTTTAAAATAACTTATGCAAAACAATTAAGTTATTTAACTAGAAAATTATTTAATTATGTTACTAAAAAAAGTTTAATCATAAATTGTCATTAATATTGTTATTTAAGGTTATATTATTAAGTTATAATTATTCATCAACAAATCATTCTTCAACTAATAAACATCAAATGATTTATATAAGCTTTAATTCATTTTTGTTAAACTCATTTTAAATAAAAAAATCCCCAAGTCCCCATTTGTCGCAAGTTTCCTTTTCGTTTAGACCCGTTGTTAAAATCTAGCATACATATTTACTTGTTTAGGATAATACACTGTGATTCTCCACCTCGTTTGTTCGACACATTCAAACTATCAGTCTCATTTTCTAGGTGAGTTTCACACCCCCCATTTTTAACGTTTTTACACATTTTGGGGATATCATACATATATTATCAATACAACTGTTTACTTATTCATTTACAAAACTACAATTAATATCATGGAATTATGTGTTTACTTGATTACTTGCTTAAAACTTGCACGTGGTATCCTCAATAAGTATGATCATACGCCCCTCCTTTTTTCACTCAAGATCATTTTATTTCGAGTGAAAAAGGGACCTCCGATCCGAGTATGTTGGTTGTTACTAGGGATGAGCAAAATCGGGATTGGTACCGATTGGTACCGGTGCCGAAATCGGTACCGATTTGGTACCATCGGTACCGAATCGGTACCAAAGTTTTAAGTTTCGGGATCGGTACGGTACCGGTACGGTACGGTACCAGTACATCCCGATTTTTTACCTCCGGTACTGGTATAATCCCGGTACCGTCCCGGTACCGGTACCGAACCGAATATTTCGGTACCGGTACCGGTACCAAGAATTAGGGATTTTCGGGATCGGGACCGGTCGGTACCGGTCCGGTACCATGCTCATCCCTAGTTGTTACTAACTGGAAAGAACCCTTACTTGCGCTATTATTTCACAAGATTCATGGAATTGTATGGTTAATACGTATTAATATCAAAACTTGTGTGAACTCACCAACTATTCATTTAGTTGACTTTATTTTATATATTTGCTACATGTACTGTTATTAGAGGATGATACTCGGAGAAGACATTAGAACTTAGGGTATTTTAATAAATGGACAAGTTGTTAAATTGTTCTTATTTTTCTTGTATTTCTTTATCTTCGAACTTGTGTATTTGATGCTTAAATTAATTATTGATAATATTGTCACTTAATAGTATCACATGTGTTTTGAGCAACATGTATGTCACATTCACGCGTTGGGACACCTCAACCTACGACAGAACATGTCGGGGCGCGACAATATTGTATCATAACTCAGAAGACACTAAGTAAAATACACGTGTCAATATATAAATTATTCATACATATATCAAGTTCCAAAAGCAACAAACATTGTCTCAAAAGAAATACCATTACAAATAAATATTCGAAACATAAATAAACTTAAAATAGATGTGTTCTTCATTCATCATAGCAACCTAAGGTATTATCTAAGCTTCAATACTTGCTTCATCCAATAAAGTTACACGCGTCACGCGTGAAAATATATAGGTTTGTCAACATAAAGTTGAGCAAGTAATTACAATTTTTGTATATAATAATATAACAAAATTTCATGCGATAAATACGAATCACTACAACTAGCATAACAATAATAAATTAAACGGAAATTTCTCTCGTCAAACGGGTCGAGTTATTACAGCGGCGTATGATCATACTAATGAGGATGAGGATGAGATATCAACCACCACAACAAAAATAAACACATAGCCACATTCTCATGTATAAACTAATCGAGCAATTTCAATTTACGCATATATTGGAATTGTAGTAAAAATCTATAGTATGTTTAACTTGTGAACGCATAACGCCCCCAAAATATAAAACAGTAAAAAGGGGGATGTGAATTACTTACCTTATTGAGTGGATTAATGTGGTTGAGATAATGATAAAATGATAAAACGGTTAAGCTCCTCGGGATTCGCCAGCAAGGATTCATAGTTGTTAGATATAGTGTTAATTTTTTACAAACGAAACAATAACGATATTTTATGACGGATTTTGGATTCGATTTGGGCTTTAAGTTTGATCAAAATGTTATTGACTTAATTATCATAATTATTGTGGTTGTTATTATTTTTATTACTATTATTATTATAAATTTGCATTTATGTTTTATAAATAAAATATTACTTATTAATGAGTAGATATATATTTATATATTAATGAGAAAAAAGTTTATTTTGAACTTTTAAGATAGTTTGGTTTGTTAAGCGAATGATAAAAATATTATTATTATATTGGTTATAAGTAAGACATATATACACACACACATATATATATATATATATATTAAAAAGGTTATCAAAGTCCAAAGACACAATAAGCCAAATGTTCGGTTTCTCAAACAACCTTTATTTAATATTTTGAACACAAAAAAAATAACAAAATTTCTAAAAAAAAATACAAATAAGATAAAAAAAAACAAAACCGGGTCTGGGGAGACTCGAACCCGCGTCTCCAGGCCAGTTCAAGAGTCTTAACATATATGTACATGTCACTGGGGCCGGTTTCTAATTCGTTTATAACTTGAATTCAATTATATAAATACAATAACTGGTTATATTCTTTCACATTATGAACCCTAGAATTTAAATTGCCCAATTCGTTCATAGTTTGGTTAAATTGAGTTGGGGTTATCCTTAGTTGGTTAAAAACGATCATAATGCATGTTTTAATTACCGGTTATGGTATTGAATTGACGGGGAACTAAGAACGGTAGGGACCGGCCCTGTCTTGATCTTGAACGGCTTTTGTTGACGGTTGGTATGTGAAATTAAGTTAGGTTTTAGATTCGTATGGTAGTAAGGATGGTGTGTGATGTGCTAAAAACAGTCAATTAAATATTAACTAAATTAAACAAGTAATAAAAACTAGAACTAAGACTCAACTAAACAAAACACCAGCAAGTGAACCGGTCAATTGTATTAAAGCTAAGTAAGTCCGGAATATCGAACCTACAGGACTCTATAAATTATGTAAATTAACTAATTAGACTCGACTTACGACACGACTATTTATTATTAATGTTTTTAAGGGGGTTTTTAAACTAATATTAAACAAAGAAAGTAAATAAACAAGTAAACGAGAAATAAGCAATAAATCACAAGATCGAAACCAATAAGAGAAGGAATCTACCTAGGTAAGAATCCCATGCATCAACAATCATCAAGCAATGGACAAATAACATGATTATGGAAACTGATTTCTAAACATATTCATCTAACAAACCCTAAGGACCCTTGACCGAATCAAACGAAATCCCAAAGAACAATTATTAGATTATTAAGCAATCAGTTTATTGATTTCCTTACAGTCATCAATTAGGGTTAATTAATAGTATCTAACGCAAGCAATCTTACGAAACACTAAACCCTAGATAACTTGACAAACTTAACATGACATCATGAACATGGATGAACACAATAAGCAAGAATATTGTCACTAATCTATCCTAGCATGCGATTGACCAAGACACATGAATAACTCCTCACCTTACAACTATTGGAATTTAGCAAAACATTCAAAATCCAAGTTAACAATTAATAAGCTTCAATTATCTAATAGGCCTATTCAACCATAATAATCAAAACACCAAGTAATTGATTAAACATGAACCCTAATATCTAAAGAACACAATCAATAGAAAACAAGATCCATGTGAAGCAATAATTAATAATCAACCAAGATAATAAACATTCATATGCATCATGAAAACAAAATCAAGTCTTTACTATTAATATAATGAAACCATAATCAAACAATTTTCCAAAGAAAGAATCGAAAAATGTTCATCAAACCTAGGTAGACATGAAGTCTAGCCTAGAATCATTATTAAAAACAATCCCAAACAAAGAAAACGAAAGAAATTCATGATAAATAACAAGAACAAAGAGAGTAGAGCGATAAAACCCTTAAGACTTCTTTCTTGATCGATTGAGTGAAAGCTCCTTGGTCTCTAATAATTCCTAGCTTCAAAACCTTCACAAACTTGCTCTTTCTCTCTCAAAATCGGCTGCCCAAGAATCTCTCTTCGTTTAGGTTTATAATAATATATATATATATATATATATATGACGAGCTGGGCCTTAAAACTTGCAAAACGCGCAGACCAGACCCCTTAGGCGCCGCGCGACGGGCTTGGCCTCCCCCGGTCGCGCTGCGCGGCGCCCTTCAAGAGGGGAATTCTAGATTTTTTTTATTATTTTGTTATATTTATTGCTAAATCATGCTAGATCTCTTCCTTGAACTCCAAGCAACGATAGGAACCTTCTAGGCCTTCTTTTCCTTGACCACCAAGTCACCATCTAAATGAAAACAAATCGAAACACTAAGTGGAATAATCATGTAATCAATAACGAGCAAAACGAACTTGAAAATCACATGAAATGACAGAAAGAATTGGATTTAACATTCAAGACACCAAAAAATATAAAACATGATAAACATATAATACTTGACTCAAAAACCTAAATTAATAAAAGATAAACGAAACACGAACTAAACCGAACTTAAAAACCTTAAATAAACATAACTTTACAAGGGATTCAAGATGTATAAATAGACGTATATCAGTGTGGTATTGTTTAATTGAATTATACTCGTGTTTATATAGTAAATTAAAGCCGTATAAGTTGTGGTTCATTATGGTTATGATTATGAATTGTTTAGCTATCAATTGGTTAGTTTTTTCCATACTTAGAGTGTCGGTAGACGCGTTTATTATTGCCAAATGATTTAACAAGATGAATTTCCCGATTTAACCAGTGAATTATGGAACAAGAAAGTGGTGGGGGGGGGGGTATCGGCCACCGATGGGAGAGGAGAAGGAGAGGAGGGAAAAATACTTTTTTGTTATTTTGCAAGTTGGTCCTTGTGGTTTGGGATTGGGTGCATAAGGGGGTAATGTGTTTGTTAGGGGTTAATTTTGCACATTATTCCAATAAATAAATAAAATACATAATCATACTAAACGGATGCGAGATATATTGATTAATAATCTAAATACGAACCCGGGTCAGGTAACGGTTACAAAAATAAGGCGTTTCTGCTTAAGCCTGGGTGTTACATAGATTTACCCTTGTTTGATCATAAATAAACCTCAAGGACCAGTTTCGGAAATTAACAAAACTTCATTTCTTCTTCCCCGTCCCAAACTTGATACCGACGCACCATAACACCCCCACCCTCACCCACCTCTTTCTTACACCTCAATTCTCGGCCTAATCAATGAAATTGATCCTACCAAATCAATGTTTGACCTTAAGCGCATTCTACCGACTCTCTAATTGTGGTAAATGATAACAAATTGACAGCTATTGACTCATTTTTAAAACTTAACAAAACTGCGGCTTACTCGTTCGTAAAACACTAGAAGTACATGTTTATAATTTGATTAAACCCTACCACACCATCCTCTCAACATCATGACACTAAACCCTAAACCAATTGCAAGCTACGAAGCTGCCAAGACCCCTAACGATCTCAAGCTAGAGCCATGAACCTATTTTGACATTAGATCGTCAATTCGTCATTGATTACGATACAACTCATTTTTAACCGATTAATGTAAACCCCAAATCAATTTTAACCAACATGGATCATTTAAAACAATTTGAATTCTAGGGTTTGATTGGGAAGAACATGAACTGGTGTGCAATATATTTAAATTAATAGTTCCATCATTGGTGTTGGCCTAATGGCCAGCGCATGTTTCTTAAGGGTGAAGCGACCTGTGTCGCGAGTTCGAGTCCTCTAGTCCCCGTTTTTGGGTTTTTATTTTTTTAAACTTCTTTTTAATCAATTTTTTATTATTACTGCATATATATAACATTAGATAAACGCTATCTCGATAAATCGAACCCCGACTTATTGTTTTCTTGTTTTTGAACCCGTGTTTCTTAATTTATATATATATATAATATATATGATAATAATATATTTTACCACTCGCTTAACAAACCAAACAATATTAGATGTTCAAAATAAATTATCGTTTAACCTTCTTATATATATGTATATATATGTGTGTGTGTGTGTGTGTGTGTGTGTATAGGGGATGGATCTTGCGAGAAGTGATATTACAGTGAGAAGTGCGAGAAGTGAATGTATAACTCTATTAATCCATAATTTCACTCTCTTTCATATATGTTACATACATATATGTAGGTTGGTTGTATTTATGTCTTAATTACACATTCAAACCTACCTACAAAACATATAAATGTACCGAGCCACATTCAAACCTATGTACCTACACACATACAAACATACATACACATATACAAACTTACGTGCACGTATACAAACATACGTACCTACACACATGCATATGCACCTACAAATAAGAAACAGATTGAAATTAGGGATTAATAGAGTTACACCTTCACTTCTCGCACTTCTCGCTGTAAAAAAACTTCTGAAATGATCCAATACCTGTATATATATATATATATACCATACCGGATTTGTATCATTTAAGAACTCTAAAAAAGTTAAGAACTCTTACGAACCCTTAACAACCAAATAATTTTTTAATTTTTTTATATATTAACATTATTTAAGAGTAGCTTTATCATATTTTATATAAAAAAAATTTGATTACATATATTAATCACACGTTTACATATGTGTAAAATTTATATACTAACAAATTTACATAGGTGTAAAACAAAACAAAGATATGTATAAATACTATTTTTTTCAAAATTGTAATCGTAAATATATATAAAAAATGATAAAACTATTCTCAAATAACATTAACATACAAAAAATTTTATAAAAAACTTTAGTTTTCAAGGGTTCCTACAAGTTCTTAAATAATTTAGCAGTTCTGTAATGATACTTATCCTATACCATATTATATAATGTTTATTCTTAGTTATTTGTAAATCTAACATAAATTTAATAATAATAATAATAATAATAGTAATAGTTAATCTAATGATACTTTAATATCAATTTTACTTATAACTTGATCGAATCCCAAATCCTCATGAGTCTTGTTATTATTTCGTTTATAATTATTATTATCGTCAACAATTAGGAACTTTTGTCGACGTACCCGAGGAGCGTGACCAGACAATATTTAACTTTTTACCGCCGTCTCATTTCCACTCGTTAAGGTGAGTTACATACCCCCTTTTTATACTTTACACATTTTTGAGGTAGCTTGTATACCTTATTCATATTTACTCATGATTTTATTACCACATCTATTCAAAACACAATTCAATTTATGTTTATATGTGATTATTGCATGCTCTATGATTATACTCAATGTGCTTAGGTGCTTATTTTATTGTTTGGTGGTTTGGTATCTCATCCTCATCTATTCTCGTCTAGTATGATCATACATTTACCCAAGTACATTGATTTTGTATCAACAGGAACGGGGCCACATCTATTTAATTGTTTACATTTTAATAAGAAGTGTAATGCTAATCATTAACATATGAATTGTGATTTTTATCTATCTATATCTCAACTAAACTTATGAATTATCACGAACATACGTGTTGACAAACCATACTTTTATACATGCTACATGTACAAATAGTTAATATTGTTCAAGATCGAAGACATTAGTTTACCTTAGGATATATTGTTAGTGCACTTGTCCGTAGAGATCGAATAACTTATAGGTTGTCTAGTCTTTGTATTTAATGTGTATTTAATGTAAATTGCTCATTCGCTATGGATTGTATAGCGAATGAGGCCCATTCGTTATAGGCTAGACTAGTTCGTTAAGATTATCACCATTCGTTATAGAATCATAACAAATTGCGTCTAATTCGTTATGAAGTTATAACGAATTAGACATAACTTAACGAATTGGAGCAGTTGGCCTATAAATAGGCAGCTCCATGCTCTTATTTATGTGAGATCACACATATGAGAGGTGTGAGATCCTAGATCTAAGTTATTTATCCTCTCCATAAGTTATTATGCATTTATCCTCCATAATGTATCTATTCCACCATTAATGTAATAAATCGTATTTAACGTATTCGAGTTCGTATTGTATAATCGATGTATCGACGCGATTAGATCCTTGGTAGGTCTTATCAATTGGTATCAGAGCAGACGGCTGTTCTCGTTGCCTGAACCTGAAGTGAATCATTTTCTCATAATTGTTTACAAATCTTAAGTTATAATCGTATGTTCTTAAAAATCAGTTTTTCTAAACCACTTGACACCGACTGTCTACCTATTTTAAGAATTATTTAATATGAGTTCTACATGCACTTTCCACTGATTCCCTATGGAGACGACCTTACTTACCCGTACTAGTTATAGGTATTTAAGACTTTTAAATACTTGTTTTTTATTAGAGCACGGCATCTACGTAAAAATGGCGCCGTTGACGGGAAATCAACGCGCAAATTGCTAGTTTAGCTTAATTTTAAGTTTTTTTTATAATTTTTTCGTTGATTTTACGCGGGGTGTTAGTATATTTGTCTGTACAGTTGATTTTCCAGTTTAGTGCATACAAGATATTCCCGCAATAAAGAGCGGCTACGGTTTGATCCAGAAATTGAAAAAAAAGCAAAGAGAAACTGAGAAGCACAGAAACCCAAGTTAAGCCGAAAACCATAAGCCACAACTTCAATACCAAAAACAGAAGACATAAGTAACCGAAAAAATCAAGACCCAAATGACTACCAACCAGATAACCAAGACCAACCATCAAACCAGGAACAACTTGTTCCTCAAAAAAACCCACCACCTAACCAAAACCAGAATGCTAACCGTAACTGAAATCAGAACCAGGTAAACCGTAGAGGGGGTAACCATAACCAAAGAAGACCACTAAATTATGATGACAACCGGTCAGTCATATCTGCCCCACTAAACCGTCACAAGCCAGCGGAGTTCAATGAGGAAGACCATATGATAAACATGCTAATATACGGGTCGAAGAATGAAACAAAGGGGATGATGCATGGTTGGATTATGATGATGAGGAAGGAATTTTTGGATGAATATGGGGGTTCAGTATCAGTAACAAAATCTTCAGAATGATCAGGAACCTCGATAAAACCATCCAGAAATCAGCAATATCAAGCACCGTGACTTCTGAATAACCGCGAGCCAGATATTCCTATTTATGAGTTTGATGATGGAGTCTCGAGAGCATATATTCCACCACCCATTATGGGAGTTCAAAGTCCCTTCATCCCACAAGTGGTCACGAACCCTCTACCAATCATTATCCCGGTTAGAGATGGAAGAACTTTTTCAGTGAGACAGAGCAGTTTAACCGGATTACCCACGTTTCATAGAAAAGCTACTGAAGAACCATATCTGCACTTAAGTGATTTTAATTCAACTTATGCCACCATCTCAAGTCAAGGTTTTATTGCAGATGAAGTGAAGATGGTTGTGTTCCAGTTTAGTTTGAAGGATGCAGCAAAACAGTGGTTCTTATCATTACCTTCGGCCAGTATTTACACATGGCAGGATTTGGCACAACAATTTTTGGATGAATATTATATGCTTTAGAGAACCATAGAGGCTCGAAATTCCATTTGGAATTTTCAGCAGCTTATGGAGGAAACTTTCTATGAACTTTTCATAGATTTAAGTTATTGTTGAGGACTTGCCCTCATCATGGAATAGTTTTATGGTAGTTGATAAATGCATTCCGCGACAGTCTTTCTAATGATGATGTTCGAGACCTCCAAGCCACTAATAATGGGTCTTTTCTTGCGAATGATGAAAATGTGGATTGGAGGTATTTTAAAAGACATGTGACTAATTTGAAGAGACATGCTCAGTTGAACAAAATGGTCAAAAGAGTAGTGGTAAAAGCGATAGATAGTCACGGGTCAGATGACTGAATGGATAGACTGGAAAAGAAAATGGACAGGTTGTTGGATGCATGCATGCACGGAAAGGGGAACGTGGGAAAACATACCCGGTATGTGAATGTTGTGGTGAGTTGGGGCATGAAGTTGCGAGTTGTGGGGAAGTACAAGATGAGGAAAACGAAGAAGAATAGGTCAATTATGTTCGGGGTGAAAGGAAGTACAACAATATGAATTCAAATACTTATCATCCGGGCCTCGGTGCCGGATGTAGACATTCCAAACAATCCTCCCTGTATTTTAAAAATGATTGAGAAATATATTTAGATCATCAACATTCACTATAGATAATAATTATAATCAGCGTCCAATCGGGATTTTTACAAACCAAAGCTAGTATGCATGCATGCATGCTGGTAAATAAAACTACTTCTTAAAATAGTTGTACAATTCATCAATCATTTACACTAAAACTTCTTATGGTCGGAGATCGTGATTTAGGGTTCTAAACCGTGAAGATATCGTTTGCGTAAGAATAATAATAAGTAATAATAATCTATTCAATTATTTATTCGACAATGCTTGCCTGCCTTTGCTAATTGGGTTTGGGCTAATCTTACAAGCATATGCATATAATAATTTAATTTAATGTATATTATTTCTTAGCCGGTTTAAAAAGATGCATCTTCCGGAGACAGATACATAAATTTTTTGTAAGGGGCACAATAAGGATCGACGATGGTAATGGGCACTGGGGCCACCCGACGAGATGGGAGACGGAATATGAGAAGTTGAAACGGTGTCTCGGAGGCAGAAGTTGATTTAGGGATGAGATCGGGACCGTACCCGTACCCAAAAATACCCATACCTAAAATCAATAAATCTTGGTACCCATACCCTTACCCGAATTATTTGGTACGAGTACGGTATTCGCTTGGTTACCTTTTTTTAAATCTCCACTAAACTAGGTATCGGTAACGGTACGATACCGACAATCAATAATCTATAATACCAAAACTGTAATACCACAGCTAAAACATAATACCAAAACAAAAAATGAAACAAATCAGTCATAATATAAAATCAATTCCCTTTTCATTTTCTTAGTTTATTGCTTCCTCAATATCTATAGAAAAACAAGAAAAAAAGTTAATACATGTTATTTAATTATATACACAATTATACATACATAAAATAAAAATATATGAACACACAATATATGAATATACGCATATAAATTGAGAAAGAACTTATTCAACTAATATATATTATTTTTGAAAATCTCGCTTGAAAGTTAAGTCATAAGTGTTGAAAACCTAATAAAAGCCCCTACATATTCTAAACGGGTGTCAATACCCGTAATACTCATACTTGTACCCGTACATGTACCCGAAAGTACCCGTACCTATAATCAGTAAATTTGCGTACCCATACCTGTATCCAATAGACACGTACATGTACATGCACAAGTACAAGTACAGATACTGAACAAGTATAAGTACATGTATTTAGGAAAAATGCTCATCTGTAGATGGGACCCACTTTCAACCAATTAAAATTTGACGCGTGTCACACACGGCTAAACTTAGCCTACAACCCTGTCTTTTTAGCCGACATCCTTGACTCTTAATTAGTCGGCTTTGGAATATGTGTTTAATGACTTAGCCGACATCTGAAAAAAAATTCAAAAATCTACATGTATGAAATCGAAAAATAAAAACCTAATATCTAATATCATAGAGTTCGATGAGAGCATTCCAATATTAACCGTTGTATTTTAACAAGTCAAATGCATAGAATATTAATATTAACCTGAAATGTAACAGAAGTTGTATAATAATATCATTTGTTACCATCCTTTGTAACCGTCATACCGATCACCACCTCCGGCGAAACCATGGAACCCGACGTGGGCATCGAAACCTGCTCGATGATCCGCATTGTGGTGATCCCGATCGGCCCGATCACCCCTCCCCACTTCCGTAAATACGTCGCCATGCTCAGCCAACACCGCAGCGTAGAGCTTGCAGCAATCAGCTCCTTCTACACTGCACGTAAGAAATCACCCTTCTCCCAGCAACCCTGGGACTCCGGCACCCTCCGCTTCAAATACGTCATCGGGGAATCGCCCCTGAGTCCCTGGGAGGATTTCCAAGCCTACAGGAAAATCCATGCAGTCATTGGGATATGTCACTGTCCTTCGTCCCCGGATCTCGAAAGCGTCTTGTTGCAGTTTGTTGAGACGTGTAATGCGTACGCCTCCTCGTTTGTTCAACGCTGTTTCGCCTTCTCGCCTGCTGATTCTCAGGTCGAGCTAATCGAATTTATTTACAGATCATTTTTAATTGTGCATTTGTAGGGATGTAAACGAGCCGGTTCGTTTATTCCATATTAATTAATTTATATAAATTTTTAATTATATTTATATTTTTTTGTGAAAAACCTCTGAGCTCGGCCCAAGATCTTGTGCAGTAGTACCATAAACGAGCCAAACCTTGGCTATGTAGTGTGAAATTAATATATAAAAGTACGTAAGATTAGTAAAAACCTTAAAAATAAACTAGGCTAGAGTGCTAGACCAGCCTAAATGATCTTCCCATATAGAGCTCGATAACAAACAAAACGAGCTTTATTTGAAGCTCGGATAGCTTTTTTATCGATCCGATCTCAAGTAGCTCATGAACGGCTCGGCTTATTTGCAGCCTTACATGTGAGCGAAGTCAGGCAAAAATTGTTGAATGTAGATATTATATTGTTTGTTTGAAACACATAATGATAGATTCTACCTATGGTGCTCCTATAAATGATCCCAATGTTTGTTCAAAATAGTTTTATTGTTGCATCAAAACACAATCAGAATATAATTAGTTATAATAAGCAATCCCAAATACTCCTCTATAAGTTAACATGGTTTTCCTATTGCAGCTAGAGAAAGAAAGCAATAAACCAAATAAACTGGTTTTATTTCCTCCTGCTGATCAAAGAACTCAAGAATTTCACCTGCAAACAATGATGCAAGATATTGCTGCTTCGCTTTTAATGGAATTCGAAAAATGGGTGCTTACAGCGGAATTTAGCGGGACCCTTCTCAAGACGCCTTTAGATACTCAAGCCAGTTTAAGTGCAGAGGAGGTTTAATATTTTAGGTGTCCTAGTCATTATGATTAATGCAATATTAATATTATAAATATCAAGGACGCGTTTCTAACAGAAACTTAACGGTTTTTGTGTTTATCAGCAATTTTTCCAGGCAATTAAAGCGAAAAAGAGGAGAAATGCGCGTGCCCAGAAAGCTATAGGGGATTATTGTCTACTTGCCGGTTCACCACTTGATGCTCATAACCATTATTGTACCGCTTTAGAACTTTCTAGAATGATTGGGGATTATTTCTGGTATGCTGGTGCATTAGAAGGCGGTGTTTGTGCGTATTTGGTAAGTTTATTATACATTTTATGATGCATAGTTGTTATACATAAAAACTTATAATTATTCTTTTGTAAAATGTGGTTTTGTAAGATGGGTAAAATAGGACAGAAAGATTCCAGTTTAGTGGAAGAGGTGAAGTATCGATACAACGGTGTCATCATGCATTATCGCAAGTCGATCATGCAAGAAAGTGATCAGAGGTACTTCTTGTTATATTAAAAAAAACTAACTTAAAAAAAATACTGTAAACTTTTAAAAAATTGTCAATTTATTTGCAGGGTTTCACCTCTCAGTTTTGAACTTGAAGCTACTTTGAAATTGGCAAGATTTATCTGCAGGTACATAATATATAAGAGTTATTTGTATTATATCCGTGTACGATCTAAGTTATTTTCCCTTGACATATTTATGTATTGGGCAGACCGGAAATGGTTAAAGAGGTTGTTGAGCTGTTGACCAATGCCTCAGATGGAGCAAAATCTTTGATTGATCCAAATGATAGACTCATATTGTATGTTGAAATAGCTCGGTTATTTGGAAATCTTGGTTACCATAGAAAAGCTGCGTTTTTCTCTAGACAGGTGGCAAAACTATATCTGCAACACCAAAATAATTTATCTGCTTCTAGTGCCTTACAAGTATTGGCAATCACTACAAAAGCTTATCATGTTCAAAGTCGAGCTACCACTCCTTTACACAATGTTTCCACTGTGAGTTATAACTTATTACACAGTTTATATTAGTTTGAATATATTTGGGATATTTTAATTTTGGTGACATTTTCGACTCATTTACTTATGAATTAGTTGATACGGGTTATGTATTATTTGAATGGGTCAAATGGGTAATAAAAGGTATTTAAAGAAAACCGATCAGATGGGTCAGAAGTCGTCCAAAGCGTATGTAATCCATAAAACCTCGTAAATCATTTTTTTTTCTACAAAAACAATATTATTAAAAAGAAAATATAGTTTTTGAAACATATTTGACAGTAGACACACCAAGTATATATAAAAAGTTAAGAATTTTGTAGAAAATTTTTTTTGGTTTAACCCATACAAAGACTACTTCTTTTGACACCTTGTAAAACTTTCTATTGAAAAACTTAGGATCATTATCGAAATAAGATAGTTTTAAAGCATACTTGTCATTAAGTATTTTTACAGAATCAATATTTTTGCACAAAAAGAATGTTGTCATCTAGGTCAACCCAACACGTTTCGACCTGTACAAAAAGTACACGTTTAGACATGTTACCTGCCCTGCATAAAATTCAGATTCTTGCATAAAATTTAATATAAATTATGTAAATTATGCAAGGAAATTGTTACTGATAACGGGAAGATGCGTCAACAAATGGTGGTATCTTTATTTGAGTCCCAGTGGAGCACATTGCAGATGATTGTTTTAAAAGAAATACTTTTATCTGCTGTTCGGGCGGGTGATCCACTTGCAGCATGGAGTGCTGCTGCCCGTTTGTTAAGATCTTATTATCCTTTAATTACACCCCCTGCCCAAAATGGACTTGTAACTGCCCTTGTTAATTCTGCAGACCGACTTCCTTCTGGTACTCATTGCCCTGATCCTGCTTTACCTTTCATAAGGTACACAAATTATATCATTTGTTTTAACTATTTAATGCAGCAAACTGTATTCACAACCCATAACCAAATTAACCGAACAGATATAACTGAACCTAACAAAAAACTGATGGCTTGGTTTTAAATTGATTTGAAAAGCGAAATTGGCGGGTAAAAGTTTATTAAGCCCAATTGTCTAATAACAGTTTATTAAGTGGTTAATAAATTCAAGCCTTAACTTTCAGGCCCAATTACATTGTTTTGGTTTATTTTAGTCAGACAAAACATTTTATGACCAATTCTAGTTCACAGTTAACCGAACCAAATCAACTTGTAAAACCGACTTAACCATAACCAGTCAATTATCAATTTATCATTCTCCAGTTAACCAATAGCTCGATTATGGTTATAGTTTTGGGGCAAAACTGACCCATGCACACCCTTACAGTTTATTTTACAACTAAATGCACAAATTGCAGACTAAATATCATTCCTGATTTCTCAGGTTACATTCATTTCCGCTTCATTCGTCACAAGCCGATATTATTAAGCGAAACCCAAAACGAGAAGATTGGTGGGCCGGAGCAGTCCCTTCAGGCCCATTTATCTACACACCATTTACCAAAAAAGATTCAACTTCCACCACTAAACACAGCCTAATATGGGTCATCGGTGAGCCCGTACAAGTACTAGTTGAATTAGCAAACCCATGCGGGTTTGACTTAATAGTCAACAGTATTTACCTCTCGGTACATTCTGGAAACTTCGACGCGTTTCCCGTTACCGTGACCTTAACTTCCAACACTTCCAAAGTACTTAGTTTATCAGGTGTACCAACTAAAGAAGGCCCGGTAAGTATAACCGGATGCATTGTTCATTGTTTTGGTGTAACGACCGAACATCTTTTCAAAGATGTTGACAACTTAATCCTCGGGGCGGCTCAAGGGCTTATTATTTGCGACCCGTTTCGGTCTAGTGGGTCGGTGAAGCTGAAAAATATAACTGTTCCTAATATTCTTATCATACCTCAAATGCCATTGCTAGTTTCACACGTTGTTGGTGGAGATAGCTCGATTATATTATACGAGGGTGAGATTCGGAAGTTGTATATTAACTTGGCTAATGCCGGTACGGTTCCGGTTGAGCAAGCGCATATTTTGTTATCTGGGAAGAATCAGCATTCTGTTATTTCTGTTGGTTATGAGAATTTGAAATCTGCATTACCGTTAAAACCGGGCGCTGAGGTTATTATTCCAGTGACTGTGAAAGCATGGGAAATTGGGTCAGATGGAAGCAGCCCCATGTTGTTAGTTTATTATGCAGGTAGTTAACTGATTATCGTTTCTTTAACTTTGACTTTTTTTTGTTAGATTTTTTACCATGTTGACTTTGAAAATCTTAAGTTATTTACCTTCAATAATGAAGTTTCAAACTTTGATGTGTGACTTTGGCCATTATGTCAGGGCCTAGTGGAAACCAAGGAGAGCTTCCGCCAGACGGCGGTACATTGCCGCCTGGTCGCCGTCTAGTCACTCCCCTAAACATATGCGTTCAGCAAGGGCTGTCGTTCATGAAGGCCCGTTTGATAAAGATGGAAATCCCAGCTCAAATTTCTGAAAACATTTTACATCAAAAAACAGACATATTGGTTAAAACCGACCCGTTTGGTGGACGCTGGGGCCTACGGTTTCTTGAACTTGAGTTACATAACCCGTCTGATGTAGTGTTTGAGGTCAGTGTCTCGGTCCAGCTGGAAAATACAAATAATGAAAATTATTCAGAATTCACTTACCCGAAAACAAGAATAGACAGAGATTACACTTCTCGGGTTCTCATACCCTTGGAGCATTTCAAACTACCCGTTCTTGACGGTTCAGTGTTAGTTAATAATAATAATTCACATGCAACTTCCAAATCTGAGCTTAATACTTTAGTTAAGGATATGATATCAAAGATTAAAGTGAGGTGGCAATCGGGCCGAAACAGCTCGGGAGAGTTGCATATTAAAGATGCCACACAAGCAGCCCTTCAGTCATCAGTAATGGAAGTTTTGTTACCCGACCCATTGACTTTTTGTTTTAGGCTTGCTAAAGAAGTTGACTTTGAAGATTCGGCTAAAGGCTATGTGTTGGCAAATTACATGACTGCTATGGAAGTTAAGGTTAGGAATAATACTAAGGAGTCAATTAAAATGAGTCTTAGTGTTACATGTAGAGATGTGACAGGTGAGAACTGCATTGAAGGCAACAATCCTACAGTGTTATGGGCAGGTAATAAGACTAATCTCAGATTTATGGTTTTGTTATCGCGCTACCGAGTCAAAATGATGATGACCTGGCAGCTGACATGTTGGCAACTTTGACTATGTTGACTTATTCACGTGCTACTAGTAAGGCATGTTAGACAGTTAGAGCATGCCAACTTACATGATCACCTGAAATAAAAACTTTGTGGGCCCCATCGTTTGTCTTCGCACAAGTGGGACCCACAAATGTAAGCGTGACCCGAAAACTGAAAATATTAAAGCAGGTAGGGGTGTAAACGTGCCCGAGCTTGTCTAGACTCGAGCTTGGATCGTTTACGAAAGCTCGAGCTAGAGCTCGGCTCTTTTTAGCTCTATTTCAAATGCAGGGGCTCAGCTCTTGAGTAGTTTTTCAAACTCGGCTCGTTTATTATATATCAACTAATTAAAATACATTATAATTATCTTTATATATATTCTAGCAATAGTTTTTGTACGTAACATTATATATTTATTTAGTTGACTTTATCATAGTTTTATAAATAATAATAACTATTACAAATATATATACTAAATAAAAGTTATATCAGTAATAGGCTCGTGAGGCAGCTCGAGGTCGATAAGTGAAGCTCGAGCTTGCGCTCATTTATTAAACTAGCTTACTTTCAGGCTCGAGCTTGTTAAAGGTTGGCTAGATTGTGCTTTTAGCTTTCCGACGTCAAGTAACTCATAAGAAGCTTGGCTCGTTTACATTCCTAGTTATATATATATGTGCAAAGAAAACAGTTTGATTCTGATATCCCTTGTTTAACAATAGCTGTTTATTACCATAGGGACTTTAAATGGTGTAAAGGTGGAGATTCCTCCTCTCAAGGAAATCAAACATCCATTTTCTCTTTATTTTCTGGTTCCGGGCGAATACACATTGTTAGCTGCTGCAATGATAGATGACCCGAATGACGTTCTACGGGCCCGGGCTCATTCTACTTCTCCTGATGAGCCTGTTTTCTGTAGAGGCCCGCCTTATCATGTTCGAGTACAGGGTATTGTCTGAAGTCTTAATATTTCCATAACTTCATTCATATGTCAACCTTTGGTTTTGATATGATCTTAACCAACAACTGTTTCGATTAGCTTGCCACAGTGCAACAAGATGGAATAATAGTTGCCATTAGAAGCTTTTATTTAGGTCCTGCAAGGACTGGAATTGTGTTAAATTTTAGAAACTCATTGCTCAAATAATATATTATGGTTTATGACAAACTATGGTGTAGGATCGATTAAACTCCTAAAACTTTACATGATCCACAGTGACGAATAAGTTATATGGTCTGTATAGCCTTATATGGCCCGTATAACAAGAGGGAGTGATGTATTCATAAATCATAATAATAGCCGATAAATAATAACTTTATTAAAGGAGTTATTTCGTCCATGTGGTTTATATCTAGCTAAACTTGTCCATTTAATCCAATTTCTGTTTTCCTGAAAAACATTGCGGTTTTCATATGTTGTGATTTCATTGTAGATGACTAATACCGTTAAATATTTTGTGTTAATTGACGTTGTTAGAAAAAAAATAGTGAAGAAATCATAACGATTGTTGGATATGCTACAAACAAAGTAGTGGTGGTCATGTATGTCGATTATCTCTATTCGAGTTTTATCATTCTGATGTTGATAAAGTTATTGAAACGAAGCAGTCTTGCAACACTTGGCCAAAATATTCCTCAAAGAAATAGCACATACAGGATTGGATTCATAACACCATACAACTTGAAATCAATGCACTTGAGTTTGATTATTTGTAACAAATTCATTGTCTTCATAACCTGAGTTTGTTAAAGTTATCTGATAAGTTTTTATCAAGAATGCTTTCTAACATTTGACAGACTAAATTCACAAACCACACACAAAATCAAATTACTTAAAGCTCAAGTTGCAAAAAGCTCATGTTTAATAAAAACTAGCGAGACGAATTATTGCGTTTTTTTTCCTGCGAAAACAATCAGATTACTACCAGAAAAATGGATTTTCACCGACGGACGCTTACATAACACTAAAATCACTGCCAAGAAAAGTCACTATTATTGAAAAAAACTTTTTTCAATAAAAGTTACAGTTATTTTCGACAAAAAGCGCGTAAAAGAGTTGTCTTGTGTTGACAGAAACTTTTAAATAAATCACACCACTACTAAAAAAAATTAAAATAAATATAGCCGTTACCACCTGCTTATTAATTTCAATTAAAAACATTAATCGATTTGAAAATTGAAAACATAACGTTCATGTTAAACCAACGGTTAACTAATATATCATTTTAAATATCATTGATCTCACATTTAATTAAGTTGAAAAATTATACAAATATAGCCGTTACCTAACGGCTATAAAATCAAAAGTTCTCTATTTAAGGTGATTTTGGTAAGTGATTACTCTCATTTACACACATCTTATTGTCTTAGTTTCATCATTAGTGTGTATTACGTTACCTTGTTTATATATTTTACTCTATGTTACTAACAAAAGCAGTTGAAATCATGTATGTCGATTTTCTCTATTCACAATTTTACCATTTTGCTCCTCATATAGTTGTTAGGAAGAAGAAATCTTGCAACATTTAGTCAAAGATTTCTATAAAGAAATGGCACAATCAGGATTGGATTCATAATAGCATAGTTGGTGTCCATTAATTCTAATTCAAACAAAGTTGTACAAATCAATTTTGCTATTTTGGTTTTTGTTTCCGTCGTTGCTTTCATGTTGGTGAATTTTGAAGAATTTGAAATGAAGATAACGGCGATGGGTTTTAGAGAGAGAAATAGAGAAAATGGTGTTGTTAGTTTACATGAAGTCTGTATTATTATCAGTTATTACGGGAAAATTTGTTCAAACCATAACACTAGTAACTTTTGGCAAAGGTTTTTTAGCCTCTATTTCATAAGCTTTCTTTAAAATGTATTGAATCTCTTTGTCGTCTATATTTTGTATTTATAAAACTTTGTGGTGTTGTACATGCATCCATTCAACAGAAGTCACAGTTGCTAAAATCTTTGTGTTCAAAGATGATGTTGATGATGATTATAAAAAAATGATGAAAATTTAGTTTTAGAGAAAATTATAGTATTTTTTTGTGTTTTTTTTTACAATCAAATATGTAATATCCCAACTCGGAACAGGTTGGTGTGTGACCTTTACAGATATCATAATGATGTGGAAAAGGTAGTCAAATAAAAACACGTTAATCTAGACACTAAATAATAAATTCTAAACTCTTAAACTTAACTAAAACTACTAATTGGCAAGTGTACCGTCGACTCTAGTACAATTTAGTAAGTCCGGATATCGAACCCACACACTCTTTAAATTACGTAAATTAACTAATTAGACTCAACTAACTGACACGACTATTTATTTATTATTAAAATGGGGGTTTTAAACTATATTATATTAAACTAATAAAATAAACTAATTAACAGAAGACAATTAATGAAACACAAGACAAGCAAGTTTGACTGATTCAGATGATAATGAAAAACCATCTAAGCTAGAATTTCAAAAGTTTCAGTTATCAAATTGTTGGAAAATAATAGTTATGGAACTAGGATCGTAAAATAAAAGAAAACCCAAACAAGACCCCTGACCCTTTTCAAGAAGACACATATGGGTTTCTAATAAGTTTTAAGGCACACCAGTTTTATAAATTAAACTCCCTTACGGTTATCAAATTAATTTATAAAAGACTACATTTATAGTGAAATCCTACCTTACAGTGCGGAAATCAAAGGTAATTTGACAAACTCAATTGACTCACTAGATAAGGTAAATTAATCAAACCTAGACGGACTCACTATGAATAACTAAATCTAGCAATCTTAATAAAAATAGATATAACAATAACATATCACCTTACAGCTTTCTAGGTTAGAAACACACTTTTATTCGTTTGACTAATAATATTATTACTATGATCTTATTCGAATTCAATCATAAACTAGTCAAGAACATACAGTAAATGACCTAACAAAATCCTATCATATGAAATAATCACCAAGGATAATGTGGAATAATAAAACTAGAACAACCAAAACCAAGTGCACATACGTATCAATCAAATAAAATCAAATAGTTTATTGAATCATAAAACCATAACGAAAAGAAACAATCCAACTAAAATCAAAACATCAACGATGGTTCATCATAAGCCTAGGCAATCTATAATGTTTAGCCTAGCATCTTAAAACTAAACAAAACAATGATAAAAGAAATCATGGTGAATAACAGTAGAAACGAAATATTAATGGCGATAAAACCCGTAGTCTTCGTTCTTGATCAAGTAGCGCTTCACCGGATGATTCCTTGCCTTCAAAACCGCCAAATAACTCCAAAATATGCTCCAAGAATCTCTAAATTCGTTTGGTGGCTGATGGGTATTGTTCATGTTAAGGTCAAGGGTGTTTATATAGTGAAACAGGGCCCAAAACCCGACAAAAACGTGAAAATTTTATGGAAACATGGGTGGCCGCACCCCGCGACCATGTATGCCCTCCTGGTCGCACGGCGCGACGCTATCAATATGGGGGGCGATCTGGCTTGCCGATCCGGTTCTCCTTCCGGTTATTTCCTGATGCGTTCTGGCTTCTCGTTTTGGCTATTTTGACTCGTTTTTCGCCCTTTTCGACCACAATCAACCTCCGGAACATACAAAACACAATAATGTTTGTAGTATAAAAATCTGAACTAAAAACGAATATAAACTAATTAATATTAAATAAAATATATAATGAAAACATATATATTTATCATTATATCACATAACATGATTCATAAAATCTTGAACTTTATTACTCTCTCTCATCACTAATTCCTCTGATTTACCGGATCACCTATCAACAAATAAGAAAAACACAACAAAGAAAATATGACTTAGCCAAAAACTGCTAAGTAACGAAAAGAACAACAGTATATGTAAACATGAACATCATCATCATCATTATCATCGTACTCAGTATATCCCACCAATAGCAATGCTATGATAGGGTATGAGAAGGGTAAGATGTAGACAGCCTTACCTCTATCCCATAGGGATAGAGAAGCTGCTTCTGGTGAGACCCCCGGCTCGATAGTAGTTTTGCATCAAGCCTTGGACATAAGGCACATAGCACTCAATCATCAGGGACACCGGCTGATTGGTGCATGTGCCCTTGTCTTTCGGCTATCAACGCCACCACATGATACCTGATTAACCTTCCGCCACTTTTAAAGTTATTTTCACGAGATTAGTAAAATAACGTTAAAATTAATGCAATTTTCTTTTGCCCACCCGAGGGTTCACACATATATACATTATATGCGCACACCGCAAGCAGAGCGAAAGTAATTTAGTCACATATATACATTATATGCGCACACCGCAAGCAGGGCGAAAGTAATTAGTCACCGCAAGCAGGGCGAAAGTAATTTAGTTACATATATACATTATATGTAAGCACGTACGAAAAAAATAAAACATAATCAAAAAGATATTAAACCAGCTAACCAGGAGTGAAGCCGACACCGAAAGTAATTGTCACATACATTGACACGGTTACCGATAACCAATGTTGACATAAAAACGATACATAAATCAATAGGATCTTTGTGGACCATGACAAGTAAAACAAATTTTTATTTTTAAATAGTTTTATTTTCAATCACGTTTAAAAACTATACGGATTTGATAACAAGAAAAGTTTCATTATAATATAGAAATTCCAAAAAAAATCATATTTTAAATTCGAGTTAAACAAAACTAATACAAATGCCGAAATAGAACATCATCGAATCTACTACTACACATAATAGTCAAAAACATATAACATATACAGAAACAGATGCAAATGACAAATATCAAACTACACGACATCGGTATATCAACAAAGTGAGTCGTGTGCACGGAAATACCCAGAGCCAGAAACATAGAGGTACACAGCTAGCTAGTCCATGCACCTATGAGATGGTATGTTTGACGTACACGCATTGTTCCATCCCCCAGAAATCATAAGTCAGGATTCCGGACTCGGAGCTAAGATCGATTTATACGCCTCTAGGGACCAAAGTCACAATCACAATCTAGAGACGCCGTGAACTTTTATTACACACTGCCACAATAAGTGCCATGTCGTTGACGCCCCAACGACAAATCAGAATGCTCAGGTAACAAAGTACTGAAGCTAAAGTCAAATAACTAAACATATTCAAACATGAACATGCAACAATGAATACAAAATATATAACCTATTGCATGCTATAAAATTAATATAAAACATATCATACAAATAAACTAACTGAACACAACCTATACTGAAAGATAACACAAATCCGCACAACCTATAGTGTAGATTGGATTGGGTAGTTTGAGGCCTTGGTTTGTTGGGTATATGACTTGCAATTGGTCGATTTACCGAAATGAAAAGGGGAGAAATGTTGTGTTTTCAGTTTTTTAAAGCCCAAAATCAAACCAATATAAAACACAGAGATGGTTGTTGAATTTAGGAGCCAAACCCGCCATGTTTATTTGACCATAGAATATCACCCGATAAACAAAAAAAAGAAGAAGACATAAATGACCCTTTTGCCTTGGTGAAAAGTTGATAGAAACTTTTAAATAAAATCACACAACTACTAAAAAATTATAATAAATATAGCCGTTACCACCTACTAATCAATTTTAATTATTATTATTATTATTTGACGTGTTTGATTTTTTTTTTCAACTCTAAATATTTATTAACATTTAACACAACCCAAGCTACATCTGGATAATGGGTAAGCGAGCAAAAAGCTGCGCCGCTATCCCATTTTAGATCGCAAAGCCTATTCTATTAAATATCAATCATTGGTTCCTCGGGCTCTAGAGTCACTGTGGACCACCTTCTGCACCCGCTCCAAAAAGCGAACCGCCTCGGGAGCTAGGGATCCAAATGTGTCGAAGGCAAATGGAATGAAATTTGAATTGAAAATATAACGTTCATGTTAAACCAACGGTCAACAAATATATCATTTTGTATATCATTGATCTCACATTTAATTAAGTTGAAAAAATATACAAATATAGCCGTTACCTAACGGCTATAAAATCAAAAGTTCTCTATTTAAGGTGACTTTGGTAAGTGTTTACTCTCATTTACACACATCTTCTTGTCTTAGTTTCATCATTAGCTTGTATTACATTTCTTCATTTTACGTTTAAGATTACCAACAAAGCAGTGGTGATCATGTTTGTTGTTTATCTCTATTATGAGTTTAACCGTTTTGCCCCTGACACGGTTATTTGGAAGAAGAAAGCTTGCAAGATTTGGCCAAAAAAGTCTTTAAAAAAATGGCAAATCCAAGATTACTACACCTGCGTCTCCGTCCTTCGCATTACAAATAGTAGTGCTAACATGGATCAAAAGTTTAACCGGAAGAAAACTAGGTCTTACCAGTGGATCCAACTATTTGTTGAAGAGAAAAAAGAGGCGTGGAAGAGAGGACCGGTTCCCATATTTTTGCGGAAAGTGCTATTGCTAACTCCGCTTCGGAAACATCGAAGAATATATGACACCTTTACTGTTTCAATGCAATGGCCACCAAGAAACAGTTTAACTCATAATTTTAACTTTTCCTAGATATGATTAGTTGTTTTATAATATATGGATGGCCTTAGCTCCTAAAATAAGGTGAAAACAAGATACTGTACCATGTAAAATTATTGTGGTAGACTTTACGTTTATATACTATGAACGGTATCTTTTTAGAAGCTAATTTGTTTGGCATTAGGTTTGTGATCTTTAAGTAGTACGATGTACTTCTGTCAAAATAGTACAAAATCAATTCAAGAACACAATATATTAACCATAAAGCGTCTTTAATTGATAAAAGTAACAATCTCATATATGGAAACAAAAGTCACTTAGCTCAGATACCAAGTTGGTGAACTATAACAAAACTTGATGTGTGAATTTGACCTTGATGACATTGAAAACTAGGAGTTTATTACATTCAATAAAAAAAGTTTTAAACTTTTGATGTGTAAATTTGACCATGTTGACCATTTTCCTGTGCTACTGCTAATATATATGATGGCATTAAGAACACATCAACTTACATGATCACCTGAAATAAAAATTTTGTGGGTCCTATTGTTTGTCTTCGTACATTTAAGTAGGACCCACGATCAGTGATGTAAGAAGTATGGACCAAAAATGAAAATATTAGATCAAATAGGAGTGTAAACGAGTGGAGCCGAGTCCGATATCGTCTAGGCTTGAGCTTGGCTTGTTTAACTTACGAAAGCTCGAGCTAAAGCTCATCTTGTGAGTAACTTTCCAAGCTTGGCTAGGACTAGGCTCGTTTATTATTTAGCAGTTATTTAAATAAATTAATAGGAAAAGTTAATGTACAAATGAAATTAACGTTTTAATTGTGGGAATCAAGTTGAGTATATGTAATTACTTTATGATGTAGTTACATAATTACTCTACTTGATTCTCACAATTAGCACATTAATTTCATTTGTATTTGATTTAAACCATATATTAATAATTCTTTTATATATGTTTTAATTAATATTAGTTTTTGTATATATCATAATATATAATTTAGTTACTTTTATCATAAACGTAAATAATAATAACTATTATAAATATATATACTAAATATATTAACTGAAAATCGATAATTGCATTTTTGTTTCCTACAAAAACAATCAAATTACTACAGAAAAATGGAATTTCATCGACGAATGCTTTCTTTTACATAACATTCAAATCACTGCTAAGTAAAGTTATGGTTATTAAAAAAATTCTTTTCAACAAAAGTTACAACAAAGAGCGTGTAAAAGTGTTGTTTTGTGTTGAGAGAAACTTTTAAATAAAATTAAACAACTACTAAAAAAATTAAAATAAATGTAGCCGTCGCCACCTACATGTTAATTTTAATTTAAAACATTGGTCGATTTGAAATTGAAAACATAACGTTCATATTAAACCAACAGGCAACTAATATATCATTTGTAATTAAATTTAAATATTCTACAAATATAGCCGTTACCTAACGGCTATAAAATCAAAAGTTCTCTATTTAACTTTCGCAAGTGATTACTCTCATTTACACACATCTTCTTCTCTTAGTTTCATCATTAGTGTGTATTGCGTTACCTTTGTTTCTTCGTTTTACGATTGAGATACGCTACCAACAAGGTGGGATCATGTATGTCGATTACTCTATTCCGAGTTTTACAATTTTGCTCCTGATACATTTATTTGGAAGAAGAAATCTCGCAACATTTTGGTCAAAAAAGTCTTTAAAGAAATGGCAATCGCAGAACACGTTTTGGTTGATTTGGGAACTGAAAATACCAATCTTTGTTTGTTTTTTTCCTTCTCCAAACATGAAGTTGGACGGATTAATATTGTTAATTTTGTTTTCATTTCCACCATTGCTTGTTGATGATCATGAACTATGAAAACCTTGAAATGGAGAAAACGTCGATCAAAAGAACGTCTTATAAGACTGGTTGTAACAAATTCTTTTGTTTTTTTAGTAAATTTGAATACGTTTCAAAATTGTATTAAGTTATGATGCATATCTTATAAGACTGGTTGTAACAAATTCTTTTGTCTTAATAACATGAGCTTGTTAATGTTACTATTATTAGTTTTTACTATGCAATATAATTTAAAGATTTGGGTCTATTACAAAAAATGTGTTACTGTAATCATTGTGTACTCGCTTCAGATATCAACAAATTTAATACGTGAATCATTGCGCGCTGCCATATTTGCTTGTTTTCATTAACTTAATATGTTCATATGCCGACCGCTGTAGAATACGTATTACAATTATTATGGTACATTTCATATGGGTGATATACATATAAACTTATTTGGATTTTGTAGTGAATTTGAATATGTTTCAAAATGTAATAGTTAGCATATCTTACAAGATTGGCTGCAACAATTTCTTAATCTTTATAACCTTAGTTTGTTCAGTTTTTTTTTTTATCAGTATTTGTTAAGAATGTTTTTTTTTTTTGACATTTGACCAACTAAATTCATGAATTTTGGGCATATCACACACAAAATTGAATTACGTAAAGCTTAATTTGTGTAAAGTCCACTTTAAAGAGAAACAACATTGACAAGTTATCGTGTGTTTTTTTTATGAAAGCAGTCAAATCATGACCAGAAACTTGGTATTTCACCAACGGACATCTACTTAACGGAAACACTCAAATCACTACTAAAATAAAGTTAATGTTATATGACAACTTCTTTTTATAAAAGTTACAGCTATTTTTAACAAATGGCTTGTAAAAGTGTCATCTTGTGTTGAGAGAGACTTTCAAAATAAAATCAAAGCAACGCTAAAAAAATCTACAAATATAGTCGTTACTCTGTTTATCAATTTTAATTGTAAACATTTATTTGAAAATTCAAAACATAACGTTTATATTAAACCAACGGTCAACTAATATATCATTTTGAATAACATTGATCTCATTTGTAATTTCTTTTTTTTTTTTTTACTTTATAAACCATCTTTATACTAAACGTAACATATAATCAAATTCGTTTTGACATAGAAACATCCAAACGATTTACAATGAAGTGGCAGGTAAGCGGGTAACAAGCTGCGCCGTTACCTAACGTCTATAAAATCAAAAGTTTTCTATTTAACATGATTTTGGTAAGTGATTTCTTTCATTAGTGTGCATTACGTTACCTTGTTGATGTATTTTACCCGTGAGATAGGTTACCAACAAAACAGTTGTGATCATGTATGTCAATTTTACTATTTTGCTCCTCATATAGTTAGTTGTTTGGAGGAATAAATCTTGCAACAATTGGCCAAAAAAGTCTTTAAAAAACCACATCCAGGATTGGATTAATAACATCATTACTTTTAGTTGAGACATGAATTTGGTCACATCAATTTTGCTATTTTGGTTTCGTTATGTTGGTGAATTTTGAAGAATTTGAAATGGAGAAAATAGCGTTTTCATTCAACATGGAGCCCAAAGAATTTGTATTAAAATCTTCATCAACTATTTCGGGAAATTTGTTCAAACAACACTGGGCAACTTTTGGCAAAGATTTTTCAGAAAGCTTTTGAAACGTATTGAATCTCTTTGTCGTATTTATAAAACTTGTGGTATTGTCCCATCCATTTCACAAAAGCCACTCGCCCTCATTATGTAAATACGTTAATTATACATGTTTAATACGATATTTACATAGTTCAAAGATGATGTTGATGACTTGATTATAATCAAGAAATGAAGAAAAGTTAGTTTTAGGTTTTTTTATTTTTTTTATAGTAGTTTTTAGGTATTTTTTTAGAAAGATTTAAAACTGGAAAAAACAAAACCAAATTAGACGATTTTCGAAAATTGATAACTTAAAAGCTTTAGTTCTTGATTTGTTTTAGCCAAAACCAAATTTTTATTTTTCTACCAAAAATTTCCACACTCAAATAACAAAACCGAAAACTAGGGGTGCCAATGAGCCAAGCCGCACGTGAGTTACTTGAGACCGGATTGTGAAAAACTCGATTGAATCGAACTTAATTGAGCCCGAACCCGAGCTTGAGCCTAAAAGGAAACTCGTTTAATCCAGTTCGCAAGCCTATACAAGCATGCCAAATATATATATAATTTTAATATATATATATATATATATATATTTATATAACAATTATTAATTGGTATATATAACTGCTATGAATATTTACTATTTTTTTATATTATACATTAAACTAAAATTGTAAAAAATGTATAAAAATAATTAATCAATAGTAAGCAAGCTGAGCTTAAGTTTGAAAATTTATTCACGAATCGAGGTCTAATTTTGAAAATAGAGCTCGAAACGAAACGAGACGAGCTCGGGCTTGGTGCTGCTACCCGAAACCGAAATTGAAACCAAACCCGAACTCAAACCTAAACACAAGCTTCAATTTAAGCCAAAACCGACGCAAACCGAACTGTCACGCACGCACGCACGGGTACATACCAAAGACGCTGCTACAAGTATCTTTTCTTTTCTCTTGTCCTCTCTGCCACACCATAAACCCTCTGCTCCTCATAATCTCTGATCGCATTCACACCCATGGTCAGTACAACATTCAAATCCACTCATTACATTACATTACATTACACACACGTAGTATTATTATACAATTGTTTGTTTTATCAGGATCAACAACAAGAACAGCAAGGTCCGTCAATTGAAGAGTGTTTGAAGCTACTGAAAGGCGACCGAGACGAACAACGCCTCGCGGGTCTTCTTCTCGCCACCAAGTTCTGCAAAAACGATGATTTCCAATCCATTCTTAGGGTTTACGATGCCCTCGGCAACACCTTCCTTGACCGCCTGCTCCGAACCGGTAATCGATAGACTAAAAGCCCCAACTTTTGAAATTAAGAGCCCTAGTTTAGTGAATTAGTTGCTGCACTTTGATGGTTTGTCATAATTATCTGAATTTGCTCTTTAGATGCTATTTTTAGGGTCATTTGGAGTGCTCAAGATCGGCTTAGTCTCGACTTGTATATTATTTATTAATTGTTTACTAATATTTATAGAATTACGCCTGTCTTTTTATATATTTTATCTATATTTTTATATATAATACAATAAATACTTTTCATCTTTATTTTTCATAATTTATATATGATAATAATAATCCTAAAAATATAATTTTTAATATATCAAATAACAGTTAAATAAATAATAGGCTCGTTTGGGCTCGGGCTGATTGATTAAACAAGCTTATTTTTAAGCCCGAGCTTGTTTAAACTCTGCTCGATTCAATATTTTAACGAACCGATATCGACTCACTCACGAGCGGCTCGGCCTGTTTAGACTGCTAATTTGGACACATGACTATATAATTCAGTTTTGAATGTTTTGGAGTTTATTTGTTAGTTCTCACATATTCATTTTAGTTTGTTAAATTGCCGGATGTAAGTGAGAATCATGTAAACAATTTGAAGGATTCTATGTTTTAGTTTGAAATTATTTCTGTTTCTTAGGAAAAGGTGTATTGACTCGTTGATTTTTATTTTGTTTTATTCATTTGATATTCATTTATAGTTTTTTGTGTGTTTTTGGTAGGGATGGGTAAAGGAAGCACAACTGAGAATAGTCATAATAACCAGGATGCATACTTACAGTTATCGGTATCTATTTTGGCTGCATTCTGTCGGGTTTCTAGTATTGCTTCTTCAGATGATATGGCCAACAAGATTCCACTCATACCGGAAGTTCTTTCTAAACAGTAAGCATTTATAATTATATATGACTAAACAATATTCTTTTTTATAAAATTATATATATTTCTGAATCTACAGATTAGGACTGCCACTAGTTGAAGAATGCTTTGAGTTCTTATACTTGGTGTCAACAGCCCACAGTAACGGGGTTCAAATCTTTTACAAGTCTGGTGGAATGACCGTTTTAGCCTCTCAGATGCCAAATATACCAGATGGTATTTAACTATTTTTCATTTAAATTATTGCCAAAGTTTTCAATTTTAACTTCAAGGTTTGAATATAATATTTTTGAAACTTGTTTAGGTTCCCATACCATGGAACTAGCGATTAAACTCGTTCAGTTGACCATAAGTCAACTTTCTCTCGACACAATTATAAAAGAGTATTGTTCAGATCTTTCATCAGTGGTAAGCTTATAAGTTATTTTATTTAAGTAATATCGTTGTTTTTTAAATTATTGAAATATTCATGTCTTGTTGTTGCAGGTTACAGTATTAGCAAAACAGTTTGCCTTGTCACACAATGCTTTAAAATTTGAGACACTTCATCTTCTATCAATGATCCTAAATTCACTGTATGCGGTATGCATATTTTATACTAAAGTTATTAAAATTATTATATTGGTTTCATTATTTCATATCATCACTTGCAGAAGATGTAACCTAAAAAGGTACTTTGTTAGGCACCTGTGCATGAAACTCTTGGTACACTGAGCAATAAAAGTTGGACAAGTTATGTGCGTGTAGGTGTTGTTGCCGTTTTGCAAAACCGTGTTGGTAAGTTTTAAGGTTATTGTATGCTTAATTAATCTCTTACAATATTATTAATCTATGAAATTTATATTCAGCACCAAATCAAAGGCTGGAAGCTCTTATGTTGGCTGAGTCTGTTATGCGTATTGCTGGTGAACGGTGGCTTGTTGAGCAAGCAAACTTATCAGGTATTCAAGATTCTATTCCAGCTGACAGGTATGTGGGCCGTGTTATTTCTTTTCAGGTCAGCAAGTGCTCTTCTTTACCCGGTTTTATTGTTTTGCCAGGTGTACATTGCTTGTTCTAGAAACGTCTAGGGTGGAAATTGCGGTTCTTCTTAATGATTTGGCGTATTTAAGATACGAGTCTAAAGAAGCACTAGATGCTGAAACTGTTATCTTAAAGCAAAGAAATCTTGCCATTGCATTTTCATTGGTGGAAAAGATAGTTAAATTGATAGCAAGTATTGCTGAAGATGAAGGTATGCATTTTTACTTCAACTAGCCTAAATTTTGTAGAATTATATTAATTAATATTAAAAATGTGATTTCTTTTATTATTTATAGGTAATATCATTAGTGAGAAAATGTTCATGAAGATCATCAATGGGCTTAACGAGACAATCGGTGTGGTCCTAGAGTATCTTCGAGATGCCAAGGTATAAATGTTAATATTATTTCACATATTCAAGGTTGTGTAGCATTTATATATGAATCATTGTTACTTTTTTGGAGGTAGTAGAAATGAGAATGCTACGTTGGATGTGTGGGCACACAAGGCTAGACAGAATAAGAAACGTTGTGCTTCGCGAGAGATTAGGGGTGGCGAACATAGCAGACAAGATAAGAGAGTGGAGATTGAGATGGTTTGGACATGTAAAGAGAAGACAGACGACGAATCCTGTTAGATCCGTAGAAAACATTACTATAGAGGGGAGGAGGGGTAGAGGACGACCGAAATTGACTTGGGATGAGAGGATTAGGCATGATTTGATAGACCTAAACCTCTCCGAGGACATGGTTGAGGATAGGAATTCGTGGAGAAGTAGAATTAAAGTTAAGGATTTTTAGAGAGAATTGAATACCTTAGGGCTTAGACTTAACTTATTTAGGTCACATACCATAATGGTATTTCCCTTACATATTTTATTATTATTATTATTATTAGCTTTTATATTGCGGTTAAACTGTGACCTTATTATTAATATTATTATAATTAGTAGTAGTTTTTTATATAACTGTTAAACTTTGATTTCCTTTTTTTTGCTTCATACACATGTTCTTAGAGCCGAGGGTCTCTCTGGAAGCCACCTCTTTATTCCTTTGGATAGAGGTACGGTGTGCCTACATCCCACCCTCCCCAGACCCTACCTATAGCTCTGCTGTCGGTGGGATTTTACTGGGTATGATTGATTGATTGATTGATATATTGTTACTTTTTTGCAGGATCATGGACAATATAAAGGGAATGATTTTCTGGCTTCAGTAAGGATAGTTGGAAGGTAATCCTCATGTCAATATTGTATATATTTTATTGTATAGTTATATCACTATTTTATATAGTTTCTTTTAATAAAAAAAATATTTTGCAGTTACCTTGCCGAGACTGCGTCTGCATGCAATGACAAAGTTATGGAGCTTTTAGGGTACATGGTTTCGGTTCAAGGTGAAGATGAACAGAGGTTTGTCTATTTCTATTTCTATTTCTATTTCTCATTTATTTAATTAGTTATCTTATTTATTCAATTTTGAAGTAATTTAAATTTAAATTTCATAAATGTGATTTGGCAATTTCAGCCCCTTTTCTTCAATTTGCTTCTTGCTGCCATTGGTATGCCAAATAACAATGGAGGTTAATGGATGTCAGCTTATTGTCTCTTCTGGTGCATATAAAGCAGTAAGTTATTATTTTAAATGCATTATTGTAAATATAAGATGTTTCTTAAGTCACATGATGAAATATAGCATATGATTGTTACTGATTCATCCAAAATTAAATATTGATTGAACTTGAAGGTTGTAGAATGCCTAATTAAGCTGCTTTCGGAAGATACCGGTACAATGGAGGATAACGGTCCGATTTTCTTGGCTTGTGATACAATTTTGAATCTTCTTTTAAAGGTATGTTAATTTCCAGCATGGCAATATATCAAGTTATCGTTTTAAATGCTATTTTAGTTGATTATTATGTTTTCCTTTTATCCTATCAGAAAGAGCAAATTCGGGTACCCTTGGATGATTCTTGTTTTATCAGACTATTGGGTGCAATGTCATCATGGGCAGGTATTAGTTATTATTATATATATAGTGTCTTTTATTTCTTTTTATTTTGTGATTTGATGTTGATTAATATGTGGTTGATCAGATGATGCAGTTGACTGGTCTTGTACCATGATGGCTTCAAGCATATGCAGTTTGATATTAGATTCCACATCGGAAACCGGTCTTCAAAGCAATCCACATTTTAATAATGATAATTTAATCGGTTTATGTCGCCTCATGAAGCGAAGTTTGGCCACGTTTGGTAAAGTTAGTTGTTTAAATATTTCTTATATCATGAATATTATTGTTGTTATATATGAACAATATTATGGTAAGAATTAGTTATGAATGGTTTTCTAATTTAATTTTTCAGCATACGGAGTCTGAGGCGGATCTTCATCAAATAGTCATCTCAGGTATGCGAAATCATTATTACTGAGTTGTGAGTGTAATAAACATTTTTAAGTGAACAATTTGAAGTTAGTTATATGTTTGTTTGGCTGTGTAGGATACTCGAGGTGGGCTGATCGGTATCCTCATATTAAAGCAGCTGTTGAAGGGAGGTAGTCAAGAAATATATTTGTAGAGTTGACACATTTGGTGTGTTACTTTGAAGATGGATGTTGTGTTATTACAGACCTTCATTACAGATTTTGATGTAAGATATATTCTTGTTTTGGTTAAAGAGAATCTTTAGTCTCACAGATTTTCAAATTCACTAGATATTTTACAAAGATAAATTTAAGGTTCGGTTTAACCATTTTTGGGGACTAGAGTGAATTCTAAAATTTAGGTTTTCGCCCGTGGAAGACAACTAAGAAGTTAAAATACCTTGAAAACAACTTGAATTCACAAACACTTAATATGAAAAACATACATGAAAGTAGCAGGTATTGAAAGTTCAATTACATGGAAACATCTTAAACTAATCATCAATAACATTAGTATCTACTAAAATGATGAACCACTCAAGATTGCTGAATGCTGACCACAGTCATTTAAACTGGATTGCTTATTTTTCCTTCACATACATAATCATGTAAAATAATCCCAAACGCTCAAAAATAGTCGATTGATTGTTTCAATTTGTAATAATCCTTAAATAAAGGAGATGAGTTAGAAGAGGCTATTGTATAAGAGGGGAGAAAGTCATCACTTGTCCCCCGGATCAAAAAAGTGTGAAACTGAACGGGAGGCAACAGGAAAATTCCCCGATTTGCTTGAAAAGACAACCCCTAGAACGGTACTGGATTTCTATCGGCTTTTCATGACCCCAACTCTGTCTCCTCTACATAGGTTGCCAAAGTGTCAGCCTTCATCTTTATCTTTTAGAATATATCTAAGTTAATTAAATTTTAGCTTTGTTTACAATCTTACAAATTGTTTCTAGTTTTTGCAACTTTTCAACTCTTTTTATACTTTCTATATAATTCAAGTTTTAAACTAATTACATATCTTTTTATTTTCCTAAACCTTGACTACTACCATATTCATTACACATGAAAACTGATCCCAAAAACAGAGAATCAACAATGCAGGCATGGATTATACATGTACATTCAAGAAGCGATTTAAAACAACAAAAAAAGAATGTGAAAAAGGAACCGCCAATTATTAATTGAGATAACGCCTGCAATTACTAGAATTGCAAGAACACAATATCTTTTTACCTTCATCTTCATTGTTAAAATGGTAGTCATATGTTATCTCTTCTCCTGGATATATGTCCCTTTCAGCAAAGAACACAACCTGCATTTCATTTTCACAATCATTTATTTTCAATGCAATAACATAAAACCACATTAATAATAATTACCATATATTTGGATTTGAATTATTTAAATTTGGAATGTTAAAATTTTTACCTTCTTTTCACCCCGCACCGTCACCACTTTAGCAACACAATTTGGCTAATTATGAAGACATGGTAATAAGTGATTAGTAAACAAAGCATTTGTTAAACTGAATATGTAACAAAATAATAGTTTGATATGAATAAGATAGTTTTACCTGGCACGAATGGTTTACAAACCGAGCAATTCCACCTTTGCGAGTTGCATCGATTATATGTTCTTTATCAATTCTGAAAAAAAGTAACAAGCGCTTTTATATTGCAATTGCTTTCCAGATTGATACTCATGTTCTCTTCTATCAGCAACACGCAGCCCCACAATTTCACCAACATATTCTACAACCTGTGATTCAAATAATAATTATTACTATAAGTTTTGTAAATATTTCATTTATTGACTAATGATTATACCATTGCACTCTGCGAAATGAACAATGATGTATACAGACCAAGAGCATGGATTCCTGATCTGTATACAACCAAATGCTTCCAACCTTTTGAATGTTTATACCGAGCATATTCTTTCTGCAAATACACACAAGATGGGATTTTCCAAAGTCAGAAGTTCGTGAACCGTTAGGCGGGAAGGTCATTTATGCTCTGCTTATTTAATAAATGAATGAACATGAACCAAACCTTTTGTTTATTTCGTTAAGCGAACAAACATGAACCCATCTCGTTCGTTCATTTATTTTCGTGAATGTTCGTTTGTCGCTTTATGTTCATTTAATTACATTCAGTTGTGTTTGTCTGTTTCTATTCATTTATGTTCTTTAATTTAAGTCCGTTCAACTATGTTCACTTATATATCCATTTAAAAGTTGTAGGACACCTTTAGGACCGTTAAAAGTTTTAGGACCGTTACAATTTAAAAGTTTTTCCGCCCTGCTTGCGATGCGCGCATATAATGTATATATGTGTGAACCCTCGGGTGGGCAAAAGTGAAATTGCACTAAGTTTGACGTTATTTTACTAGTGCCGTGAAAATAACGTTAAAAGTGGCGGAAGGTTAATCAGGCATCATGCGGTGGCGTTGATAGCCGAAAGACAAGGGTAAATGCACCAATCGGCGGTGTCCCGATGGTTGAGTGTTATGTGCCTTATGTCCAAGGCTTGGTGCAAAACTACTATCGAGTCGGGGGTCTCACCGAAAGCAGTCTCTCTATTCCTAAAGGGTAGAGGTAAGGCTATCTACATCTTACCCTCCTCAGACCCTACCATAGCTTTGCTATTGGTGGGATATACTGAGTACGATGATGATGATGATGATTACGACGACGACAATTTAGTCTAGTACTCTAGTTTTAATAACTTTCTAGTGTTGTCACAATGTCACCGTTACTTTTATTTGGTTTTATCTCGGTCATGTTTGTTCATATATGCTCAGTTAGGTTCATTCATCTACGTTCATGAACAGTTCATTTATACTGTTAACAAATGAGCACACCCATTTTCTTAACGAACAAACACAAACATGTCCCGTCCGGTTCATTTACAACCCTATCTCAAAAAAGTTAATAACGTATTAAACATACCCGGAAATCAGATTCTACATCTTGAACTGGTTGTGGCATTTTATGAAGCCGTTTTTTAGATAAAAGTTGCCGGTTTATATAATTCCAAGCGTCTACTTGCTCTTGCTGAACCATGCATCCATCACCACCATTAAGGTTTTGTTGGTTATCATGCCTAAACCCTTCTCGTTTCCGTCCCTTATAACCCTAATCCACATAAAAAAACAAAAAAACTATTAGATATATAAAAAACACTGGTTCCCAGATATAACCATTATTACTATTATTAGTAGTAGTAGACAGACCTCGGTTCGAGCACATGTTTCTCTTTCAGGAAGACACACAATTTGCATACTCTCAGAGTTAGTCTTACGCTTACAGCAATCATCTTTGGTTGCATGAAGCTCACATCTTCCATAAAAACCAACCATGTCATTGTCAGCTCCTTCAACCTCACTTTGCAGTAAACCCTATTTCCAAACCAACAATCATATTAACATTTACTTGAGTGAGTCAACTCAGTTTATATTTTATCTCTGGCGGGTCAAACGGGCAGGAGATTAAGACCTTTTTATGGGCACACCATGGATGGAAGTGAACCGCACAGTTTTTAACTCTACACCTTATGCAACAACCACCGCGACGCTCACACATTGAACAAACCTACAAGTTAAATAAAATCTATTAACACTTGGTATAATTTAAATTCATGGAAAATGAAATTAGTTGAATAAATTCAGTTTAACGTCTAACCACATTTTCTTGGGGAAAGCAAGCACCAGACACATCAAAAGCACTCATGGTGTCTACATTTGGGCATCGTGTGCCAGGTGTCCAAAGTCCACAAACCATATGTACCCACTGTTTCACAGTAGGATCAAAAGTTCCTAATGTAACACTATTTATTACCACTTTGTCATTCGCGGGATAAGATGAATTCTTGACCATAGTATCACACACTGAAGATGTCCTTATATGTTTACATATAATACTTTGAGTCTCCTGTGATTCTGCAACATTCCATGCATTCAAAAGGCTTCTCACAATACTGTTATTATGAAGAGCCCGAGTCATGACCCCACCTTCATAACCACATAGAACACATGCCTGAATGCCAATAAAACCACAATTAATATGTTTCATAAGTTAAACTTGCAGAATGTTTAGCATACACGTGTGTGCACACACAATCAATTAGTCAATTAGACATGAATTGGCCATCAATTTCAAATTGAACGAATTCTTACCATATTAGTAGCATTTTCTCTGCACGGTCTACAATACCAATCGTTTTTTGGAACTTTTGGAATTCCGTAACAAGCCTGATGCACCTGCACAATACCATATAAAAGTTTCTCATAATCTACATAGGTGGTACTTTAATCAAAGTATACAAATACTGAAGGGCATACCTTAATCAAGCATCGGTTGCACTCCAACAAGCTATTTAATTCATCATTGTTTAAGCTTCCACAAACATTGCAGAATTTATCCACATCTGGAGTTGACTTGCATGTTGACTCTTTAGGGGATCTAAACCATAGGCCATTGATCTTATCATACAGTTTTTTTAGACAAAAGTAACTAATGTACAGGTAGTTCAAATCCAAATATAACTACTTACCTGGATACGTTTTCTACTCCACAGAGATTATTACTATTTCCATCATTCTTCAAGTTATCTTGAGACGCTGAAGCTATGTTCTCCGGAATTGTAGCAAAACCAGAATCTTTTTCTGATGATATCATAGGAGCAAAAGAATAAGGTTATGTTTGGACCAAATGTATACCTCTGTAACAGACCCGAAAAGTATTTTAAGAAAAATGAAGTTAAACATTAGTGTCCTATATTAGTTAGAAATAATATACCTTCTGTAATTAACTCATATAGGCTACGCCTGCGAATCTTCTTACTTTTTCGTCTTTTTTTGGTGCCAAAATCACTATCTTAAGATTCCGTTGTATCATCATCACTGTATACTTCAGATTCTTTTCCAATGTAGCACATATCCTCTTTAAAACTAGAATATCTATCTGTTCGTCGATCTGCTTCTCTGATGATAGATTTCTTTAATATTTTTACTGGTGATTTCTTCACAAATTCATCTGTGACAGGGGAGCATCTTTTGGAAGTTTTAATAATCTTTTTAAGAGAAAATATCTTTGCTGGTTTAGATGTATCACCATTTGAGATAATACCATACTTTCCACATACTAGTGGCCTAGTGAATCTTTTACAAGATAACTCTTGTTTCCAAACACTTTTTGTTTTCGAAAAATCCAAATCAATCCTTAGCTTTTTTGCACGTAATGATTCTGGAATTTCAAGAATATCATCATGTTCATAACCCCTTTTTTGAGTCCTACATGGAAGTTCCTTTTTATGTTTATCAAGTCTATGTACTTCTTCAAGAGACTGAGAAGACTGCCCAGAATATCCAGTAGATATTGAAGAAGTAGGAGAGCCAGAGAATGATTTTCCAAGAATTTTGAATTTTGTTTCTCCTTTTCTTTTTCTCGGTTCAAAATCTTTATCAAATGTATTCATTGAAGCACTATTTTCATGCAAAGGGGCTTGATTATGTACTTTCTTTAATCTTAGAGAGTCTATACCCCTTAGCTCATCAACAAGACTACGGTTTGACCAACCAGGAACTGATTTTGACCGTGTTTCGTGTTTGGAATTGGTTTTCCGAGAAAATCCATCAAATCCAGTGTTACTACAATCATCTGAAGACCAATTTTTGGCACAGTCAGTGTTTTGTGCATCATCAGTGCATGAGTCTCCATTGCTGATTTTGACTGAAGCTTGGGTCAAAGCAGGAGCCGAACATTTAGATGATATATTAGACATGACCTGCTCTTTCATGCAGTCAACATTTTGAACAGGTTGGTCAACGCTTTTGACAACTACATCAGAAGTTTGGTCAATGGCATCAACTCTATCCTCTAAAACCTTAGCAGTTTCTGTTGGAATATCGTATGCCCGAGACACGTAATTAGGTTAATGTGGCTAGTTGTGTTTGATCCAAGTCGGGTCATACCCAATAACGAGTTAGACACACACCAATTATGTATTTGTTGAGGTATGATCTATAAAACAAATACAGAACACGACACATTCAGAAATCGGGTTTCTGAATAATTACTTGAAAGTGTTAAATAAATTAATTGGTTAATTTATTTATTCAAATAATTATTATTGGAATGATTATTTAACTATGTGTTCTTTTGTAAAAAGGTTTATAAAAGATGGGGTGTTTATATATTTATTTTATACTTTATAAAAAAAAAAAAAAAAAAAAAAAAAAAAATATATATAATAATTGGGGCCGGTTTTGGGTGGGCCCCACACCCCATGATTTGGTCAAGATCTTGTCATGCATTTGGTGAATGGTTGTGTGTAGTTTACTTGACTACTAACCTAACACCATGTTTTGTATTATGGTGTGTAATCATAAGTATGAAAGATCAAGATCATTATTTATATACTTTCAAGAAAACAAAACAACAACACAACTCTTCCTTTCTTTCTTTCTTTCTTGTTTACGGCAAAAAGAAAAAGGAAGGGCTCGGGTCTCGGGTTTTTCGTGTTCAAGCTTCCTAGCATAGCTCGGTGTGTGTTGGAGGCTCGGGGTATATTCCGTTTGAGGGTTTTTCTTTGAAAGTCTAGCATTCACATCATCATCTTCTTCAACCATCTACTAAACTCTTAAAGGGTTAAGAATGTAAGTGTTTACAAGCTTGATAGTTTAGCTTTTCCGTATCATTTGATCCTTGCTTCGGGTTTCTAGTAAATAGATTATTGGTAATCTTATAACATGAATAAACTAGGTTATTCATGAACATATACATATATAAACACATGGATACATATGTTTAGTTTGTAAATATCACGCTTCCGCCTTAATTGTGACTAGTTAAATGGTTAACTAAGCTTGTTAATTTCATAGAAACCCAACAAATGGCATCAAGAGCCGGGATACGGGAAACTAAGCTTCGGGTTCTCGGTTTTATTTTTTTTTTTCCCTTGAAAGATTTTATACAAAAAATTAACATGCATGATTTTTTTTTGTATTTAATCTTGTTATTGTTTTTGGCTTTGTTCAAAAAAAAAAAAATAATAAATAATAATAAAACCGAGTATATGGGCCGAAGCCCAATTCGGGTGAATTTGGTCCGAAGCCCACTTTTATATGGTTATTGGGCTAACCGGAAATTAAAGGGAAAAGCTATATGGGCCGAAGCCCATTTTTGGTTAAATGGGCCGAGCCCATGAGTTTTTTAATTGGGCCGAAGCCCATGTGTTTTGCACATGTGGGCCGAAGCCCATAATCACGTTATTGGGTCAAGCCCAAATTGGGTTGGGCTAGGCCCGATAAAGCCAAGGGGTTTTGGAACGGGTTCCTAAGACATAACGGGTTATGTTTGTTAATACTAGACCGAGCCGTAGACCAAGTGGATGTTTGTTTGTGGTTGATGTTGTGATTGTAGTTAATTATTCAAGTTTCGGTTTGTAATAATTAATTAGGGGCAATTTTGTAATTTTGTAATTATTTATTCATATGGGTATGTAATAAATAGGTTATTTGTAATATCTTTATTTTATAGAAAAATGTATTAGGACATTTGTTTTGTAAAATAAAGAAGATTGCAAAATTGGAAGTTTGGGCCTAATTGGGCCGGGTATGGTGATAATGGGTCTCACAAGCCCATTAAGGGATTCAAGCCCAAAAGGACCTAAGCCCACCAATTGAGCCCAAATGGAAGCTTATGGAAGCTAAGGCCCAAGTTCAAGCCCAATGGATCACAACGGGGTTGAAGAAGATGCTCGAAGCATTTGGATGCGGGATCGAGTGGGAGCTACAACATCCATGTGTCATGTGTCCCTTAGGATTGGACCTAAGACACACACTTGTTTCGGCTAACAAGTGTGGTCTAATTTAGTGGCTCGTGTCTAGTATAATTGTGTATGCTTGTTAATTGATTGTTTGATTGTGTGGTTGTTAGATATTAGGGTATCAACTTCGTCACATAGAATTAATTAACAAAGCATAAAACGGGTTCTAATAATTATCGGTAATTACGTGACACATAGTTTAATAAAATGGATTTATTAACTAGCCGTCTCACGCCCATAATAAAATGGCTTTATTATAAATTAGAATTTTGAAAAATGGTTTCAAAATATCGTGTTACTAAATGCATGTTAGAACATGATTTAAAGTTTTACAACTAGAATTATTAAAACTAAAAATTCCCTTTTTTAAAATTAAGGATAATAAGTTAAAACACCATCCTTTTGTATAACGCTTAACATATTAGTAAGCTCTTAGTGGGAAAAAGGTCACCTAACCGCGCAGAGTAAATTAATATGTTGAGGTAATATTGGCATATAAATGGGAAAAAGGTCACCTAACCGTTTGTATGTTAATATTACAAGTTGATACAAGTAGGACGACTTAAATTAGAACCATGTGAAGAGGGTCACCCAAGCATGGGGTCTAATAGGTGTTGATGGGATAAACATGCCGACACGAAATATGATTTCGAACCGGTCCCATAAACTCTAGAAGTTGCAAAAGGGTTTGCAATTGTTATGAATAACTACCTTGATAAACCGACAATGGGAAAAAGGTCACCTAACCGGAGTCGGGTTTATCGTTGGATTCTAGATTTTAATTATTAATTATATTTGGTATATATAAAAAGGGTATTAATAATTAAAAGGTAAAACACTAAAATGAACTTAATTAAAATTCTGCAGATGGCCGCACACGTCGACGACAACATAATCCCTAACGTCCAAAACGTATCTCTCCGATCTATTCTCGCTAAAGACCGTCTTAACCACAATAACTTTTCGGATTGGTTCCGAAATTTAAGGATTGTTCTAAAACAAGAAAAATTATATCATGTTTTGGAAACACCTATCCCCGAAGAACCGGAAGAGGGAAGTGAGGTCGAATATATGAATTGGGTCAAACTCACGGAAGATTCCATTCAAGTGTCATGCCTCATGTTGGCGACTATGGTTCCCGAAATCCAAAAGGATTTCGAAAACCATAATGCGTACGACATGATTACTCAACTTAAGGAAATGTTCCTTAAGCAATCAAGAGTTGAAAGGTTCGAAACGGTTCGAGCCTTGCATGCATGTAGAATGGATGATAATCAACCAGTTTCAACTTATGTACTTAAGATGAAAAGTTACATTGATCGCCTCGCCAAGCTCAATTGTCCCATCTCAAAAGAGTTAGCAACGGATTTGATCCTTAACTCTTTGTCGAAAAGGTTCGACACTTTCGTATTAAATTATAACATGAACGGGTGGGACAAAACCATTGGAGAACTTCACTCAATGCTTAAAACAGCCGAGGCGAGCATGGGCAAAAGGGTTTTACCCATGTTTGCGATCAATGAAGGTAGATCCAAGAATCGATCTCAACCCAATCTTAAGGCTAAGGTAGCCAAAAGAAAGGGTCCTCCTGTGCATCTTAAGGGTAAGGGCAAATCACCGGTTATGGCAAAGAAACAAAAGGTTATGGAACCGAGGGGTCATAAGGATGATCCTTGTTTTGGTTGTGGGGAGACCGGACACTGGAAACGCAATTGCCCAGTCTACCTAAAAGAGCTAAAAGACAAGAGGAATGCGGCGCATACCTCGGGTAATGTCTTTATGATTAATGTTGAGCTAAATCTTATTTCTTCTAACACATGGGTATTGGATACCGGATGTGGAACTCATATTTGCAATTGGTTGCAGGGGTTCAAAAAGAATGAAGACTTAAAGAAGGGCGAAGTGAATCTTTTCATGGGCAACGGTGCAAGGGTGCACGTGGTCGCTAGAGGAGACTTCACTTTATCGCTTCCAAGTGGTTTGGAAGTTATTTTGAGAAATGTTTTGTATGCTCCTAGTTTGACTAGGAACATTATTTCTGTGCACCTTCTTAGACAATGTAATTTTGACTTTAAATTTGTGAGATCAGAAATGCATGTATCATCTAATGGTATCTTTTATTTTAAAGCTGTACCAAACAACGGTATTTATGAATTGGTTCATGATAATACCTTAAATAGCTCATTATATCAAACTTCTACTAAAAGACTCAAAAAGGATTTGAGTGATTCCTACATTTGGCATTGTCGCCTTGGACACATAAACAAGAATCGTATAAATACTCTCCAAAAGAAAGGTCTTTTGAAAACAAACGAGTTAGGTTCGTTTGATGAGTGTGAATCTTGTATTCAAGGCAAGATGACCAAAGAGCCTTTCAAAGGTACAAATGAAAGGGCTAAGGATTTGTTAGGTATCATACATACGGATGTATGCGGACCTTTCAAGCCAACTAGTAGGAATAGTGAAAGGTACTTCATTACCTTTACCGACGATTTTAGTCGATATGGGTATGTTTATCTAATGAAACACAAACATGAAGCCTTTGAAATGTTCAAAGAATTTCAAAATGAAGTACAAAATCAGCTCGACCGAACAATCAAGGTACTCCGCTCCGATAGAGGAGGCGAATACCTAAGTGATGCTTTTCAAAGTCATCTTAGAGATTGTGGAATTATTTCACAGCTCACTCCTCCTGGAACTCCTCAACATAACGGAGTATCCGAGAGGAGGAATCGAACACTGTTGGACATGGTTCGATCAATGATGGCACGAAGCTCACTACCGCCATCATTTTGGGGATATGCGCTACTCACAGCGGCTCGTATTTTGAATATGGCCCCGACCAAAAAGGTGGATCGAATACCCTATGAAGTGTGGCATGGAAAGGTTCCATCCTTTTCATATTTAAGGGTATGGGGATGCATAGTTTATGTTAAACGTGACACCCCAAATAAACTTGAGGCTCGATCCATCAGGTGTATCTTCATAGGATACCCAAAGGATGATATAGGATATATATTCTATGATCCTAGTGAACAAAAAGTGTTTGTTTCACGCAAAGGATACTTCTTAGAAACTAGGTTCCTTATGGAAGGACCTAGTGAAAAGAGAGTGGAACTTGAAGAGGTTCAAGAATCACTGGATGATACACAGTTGGTCGATACTAGCTTTCAACACGAGGATGTTGAAGATGATCAAATGGTTGATCATACACACGTTGCTCGCAGATCTAATAGGATTAGTCGACCTCCCAAGAAATATGGATTTCTTGTGGATGATTGCTACTTGGTCGATTCGGATGAACCGATCTCCTACAAAGATGCTATGTCACAACCTGATTGTGACAAGTGGCTTGAAGCCATGAGCGCCGAGATGCAATCCATGCACGATAATCAAGTTTGGGAATTGGTTGATCGTCCACTTAACTCCAAACTGGTTGGATGTAAGTGGGTCTTCAAAAGGAAGACCGATATGCATGGAAATTTAGATACTTACAAAGCACGACTTGTAGCAAAAGGTTTCACGCAAACTCAAGGGATTGATTATGATGAAACCTTCTCGCCGGTCGCGATGCTTAAGTCGATTAGGATATTATTTGCCATTGCAGCTCATTTTGATTATGAGATATGGCAAATGGATGTCAAGACCGCTTTTCTAAATGGATATCTTGAGGAAGATGTCCATATGGTTCAGCCTGAAGGTTTTGTCGATCCATCTAATCCTGATAAAGTTTGTAAGTTAAAGAAATCAATCTACGGGTTGAAACAAGCATCACGGATGTGGAATCATCGTTTTAATGAAGAAATCAAAGCGTTTGGTTTCGTCCAAAACGGTGATGAGGCGTGTGTGTATAAATGGGCTAGTGGGAGTATAATCATTTTCCTTATTTTGTATGTCGATGATATACTTTTATTTGGAAATGATATACCAAGTATGGAAAACGTTAAAGCGTGGTTAAGTAGTCGTTTCTCAATTAAGGATCTTGGAGAAGCGACATATATCTTGGGAATAAAGGTCTATAGGGATAGACAAAGGAAATTGATCGGACTAAATCAAAGTGCGTACATTGATAAAATCCTGAAAAGGTTCAGGATGGAAAACTCTAAGAAAGGTTTGGTACCTATTCCTAGAGGAACCGTGTTGAGCTCATCCCAAAGTCCTAGCTCTAAGGAAGAGCAGGATAGGATGAAGCATGTTCCTTATGCTTCGGCAATAGGATCTATTATGTATGCAATGATGTGCACCAGACCGGACGTCTCGTATGCTTTAAGCATAACGAGTAGATACCAGCACAACCCAGGTGACAGTCATTGGATGGCTGTCAAGAATATATTAAAATACCTTAGAAGGACTAAGGATATGTTTTTAATATATGGGTCTGGTGAGGAGGAACTCGTCGTAAAGGGTTACGTGGATGCGAGTTTCCAAACTGACCGAGATGATTCTCGGTCACAGTCGGGATATGTCTTCATCTTAAATGGAGGCGCTGTCTCTTGGAAGAGTTCGAAGCAGGATGTTGTCGCGTTATCCACTACAGAATCTGAGTACATCGCCGCTTCAATGGCAGCCCAAGAAGCTGCATGGATGAAAAAGTTCATCATGGATCTAGGGATTATCTCTACCATTCAGGAGCCCCTAGAGATATTCTGTGACAATGAGGGTGCTATTGCACAGATCAAGGAGCCTCGTGCTCATCAGAAAACGAGGCACATTGAGCGCAGATTCAACTACATAAGGGATGAAGTTGAAAAGAGAAAGATATGTATTCATAAAGTTCATACCGATCAAAATATTGCGGACCCACTCACGAAGCTCCTCGATAGGCCAAAGCATGAGGGTCATGTTTGTGCATTAGGACTTCGGTATTCTAGTGAGTGGATTTAATCTGTATTTAGTGTTTGTATAAGAACGAATGTAATGGGTATCTCATGAAAATTAATTATGTTTTAATTATTCAATGAGTTATGTTCTATATTTGCATGTTTAATCCATGAATGACTTATGTTGTTCTAAACGTCCGTAGTCGATCATACTTGTGGGAACAAGTATGAAGTTAAGACTATTATGAACCCGGATTGGTTGATATTCATGTGATGAATATAGGGCATAGGTTTGCCACCAAGGTTCATAGATATTTGTGGGATACAAATATTGGACATGATCCGCTCTCAAGGATCACTTCATAGAGTTAGTGCAACTGATCATAAGTAATCCTTGAGTAAAGGCGAGTATCATTGTGTCCTTTGACCTGAGATGCATATTGGATCTGGTCTTTTCATCAAGTCTGATAACTTGACTCTCTTCTTTGTTTTTCGGTAACACGATGACGTAAAAGAAAGAGCTCAGATATCATACGAGATGTCAACAAGGATGTATGCAGTCAAGATGGGATTTGTTCCTCTTATGTGTTGAGAGTTTAGATGTCTAAGGCCTGTTAAGTTAAATCAATGAGAGAATGATCAATCTGTGTCTCTTCGATTTGACAGGACATCTAGCAACAAAGGGATGTAATGATAAGACTTACCTATATCATATCAAGTATGGACTTGAAGGGGATGATGTTATTGAATGGCACTTAGTCAAACACACTAGGGATGGTGAACTGTTGTTAGGCGGTATTCACCATTAGCGTTAACTACCTATGAGTCTCGTGCAAGTGGGAGATTGTTGGAATATCGTATGCCCGAGACACGTAATTAGGTTAATGTGGCTAGTTGTGTTTGATCCAAGTCGGGTCATACCCAATAACGAGTTAGACACACACCAATTATGTATTTGTTGAGGTATGATCTATAAAACAAATACAGAACACGACACATTCAGAAATCGGGTTTCTGAATAATTACTTGAAAGTGTTAAATAAATTAATTGGTTAATTTATTTATTCAAATAATTATTATTGGAATGATTATTTAACTATGTGTTCTTTTGTAAAAAGGTTTATAAAAGATGGGGTGTTTATATATTTATTTTATACTTTATAAAATAAATAAAATAAAAAAAAATAAAAAAAAAAAAAAATATATATATATAATAATTGGGGCCGGTTTTGGGTGGGCCCCACACCCCATGATTTGGTCAAGATCTTGTCATGCATTTGGTGAATGGTTGTGTGTAGTTTACTTGACTACTAACCTAACACCATGTTTTGTATTATGGTGTGTAATCATAAGTATGAAAGATCAAGATCATTATTTATATACTTTCAAGAAAACAAAACAACACAACTCTTCCTTTCTTTCTTTCTTTCTTGTTTACGGCAAAAAGAAAAAGGAAGGGCTCGGGTCTCGGGTTTTTCGTGTTCAAGCTTCCTAGCATAGCTCGGTGTGTGTTGGAGGCTCGGGGTATATTCCGTTTGAGGGTTTTCCTTTGAAAGTCTAGCATTCACATCATCATCTTCTTCAACCATCTACTAAACTCTTAAAGGGTTAAGAATGTAAGTGTTTACAAGCTTGATAGTTTAGCTTTTCCGTATCATTTGATCCTTGCTTCGGGTTTCTAGTAAATAGATTATTGGTAATCTTATAACATGAATAAACTAGGTTATTCATGAACATATACATATATAAACACATGGATACATATGTTTAGTTTGTAAATATCACGCTTCCGCCTTAATTGTGACTAGTTAAATGGTTAACTAAGCTTGTTAATTTCATAGAAACCCAACAGTTTCATCTCTGCATGACGCTTGGCACTTGCCTGTCATTTTGGTAGGAACATCTTTCCATTGAAAAGCATTAAATTCAACTTTTTTAAGACTTGGCTTTATTGTTTCTCCAATTTTACCTAAAGAAACAGATCCATCATGCAAAGTGCAACTTTTTTGCAAATTAGGAGATAATGTAGGAGCTCTGATTTTTGATGGTTCTCCAAATTAGGAGATAATGTAGGAGCTCTGATTTTTGATGCAAAG